>NC_135656.1:63715665-63913165 GCF_964188315.1 Podarcis muralis | reverse complement strand
TGTGTGCATAATCATCACCATCATTAAGAATACAACAACCGCCACTACATTCATATTAAGTTAAATATGTAAAATAATTTAAGCTCCCCAGATGTCCAAGTCAGAATCCGCACAAAATTGATGTCTATATGAAATATGTTCTAATATAGCCAGGGCAGCGAGGTCCTCAGACCATTGTATGATAGACAGTGGGTATTTAAGTCTCTTAGTGACCATAATGGTTTTGCAAAATCCACTTTTTATGTTCTGCCATTAATCCCCAAAGCACAGGGATATAATTTAATATTTAATTATGTGGAATTCAAATTGTAATGCAATAAAATACAATATTTAAGAAATAAAAGAAGTGATGAAATGCAATTTGAAAACTCACGCAGCAATTAGCACAGCACATGAAAATTTCTACGACAGAAAAATCATTTAGTCTTCCACAAAGATGCTCAGCAATTTTCGCATGGTCAATGGGGAGAAGAAAAGATGAGGAACCATGGCTCTAGATCACAGCGCAAACTTTATGAGTGTGATTCATTATCTTCTTATTCAGAGAGCCATTAGCGGTACAATAAAACCTAATTCTGGTTCCAGTCTTCATTATGGTCCACAGATGCTAGTCCCATCAACCTCAATGGGAGTTGTGCCATTGCGTTCCTTTGGGCATCCAGCCGCACTGATTAAAATCATTTCAACACAACTATTACTCTCAAGTTTCACATTAAATCATTTCATTAATGTGGCTAAATTCTATAACCAGTCTCAGAGACAGGACAGGACATCGGAAAAAAGCAAAATGAACACACAGACCAACACAACCAACACTTTCCTCCTGTCCCATAGAAGCAAGTGCTAAATTGGCATGAAGGAAATTAATTAATTTTTACTGTCTGCTTTAACTATTGCTCTCTGAGATAATTAGAGAGGTGAAGCTATGGGAGGGAAATAGTAATTGGCCATGGCCTGGCAACATTTTGGCTGTCCTAGTCAGACAGCTGCTAAAAACATAAGGCTGTGATTTTTTGTCAGCGTAAAGACAGGAAGGCCAATCTGTTTGACAAACTTGCATTTTCTCTGCATAGCTATGGAACAGACAGCTGCTGGTTAGTTATTTTTATAGAAATCAGGTATGGCATAATCAAGAATGCTTTCTCCCAGACGATGAAGATACAACTCACAAAGAAATGTCAGAAGGCAAGCTGCCATAAATTCTAGACAGTCTACTCATTCGAATGAGCTTTCGGTGTGACTCTACATACCCTCTTCCACAAGGGCTAGCAGTTATTTTTTCAGTCTGAGGGCTGCACTCCCTCGTAGGCCGCATCCATGACAGTGGTGAGCTGGCATGGAGCAAACACACTGGAGGAAGTCTGCTGATGTGTTTGCACAGCCCTGACCTCACTGCCCCCTGGCTTCTCCCTCTCTACCTCTCAGTAAGCAGCATTGACATGACTGCAACATGACTGCCGCACCATGTTGTCTGCTACCGCTTATCAACTGCTCCATAAAACATCCGAAGATGATTTATAGATAACATAAAGATTTCACGTGTAATACAGGTACTACAGACTCAGATGAAATTCTCCACTTGCTGAAAAGGGAAGGCTCTGGTGGTTTAGCAATTTGCATCTGCTTGCTGCTTACGATAGTTCGGGGATATACATTTAATAACCACATTTTGCTGGTCATAATATAGCCTTGTGGACTATGATAGCAATAAAATTGACTGCACATCAAGGAATGTAGTTGTGTAACATGTATGGCCCCAGGAGATAAGATTCTCTCAAACTAATAATCCATCACTTGATTCAACACAGAAAGCTGTGCTCTTATGCATATATTTCTTTCTTGAACTTAGTTGAAGCAGGCTCTATTGTATTATTACTCTCTCTTGTTCTATTACGGGTAACATGAGTTAATCCTGTCAAAGTCTAGCTAGAACAAAAGAAATAAAAATTCAGTCTTAAGACAGCTCCTCTGAGGCTCATTCGCTCTGATTAAGCTTTGCTGATGCCTTTTTAAGGAACCACTATTCCTTTACACTCCCCAAAGCACCAGAGAGCCATTCTGCACACGAGTCTGTCTATCATAAATGACTGGGAAGGCAAGACCTCAGAAAAAGATTTGTGCTTTGGCAGTAAGAAGGCGATAGTGGTAATGGGGAAGGCACAGAAGGAGGAGACAGAAAGGGAGAGAAGGACAGAGAGTAGGACTCTAGAAAAGAGGGAAAGAAATGGGGGGGGGGTAAAAAAAAAACTTGGGGTGATGCCAACTGATCAAGAAGCTATTAAATTCCAGTTGCTGGGGAAATGATCAAGAACCACTCTCTATTTCTCATCAGACCAAATCACATACCTCCCCTTGTCAGATAATTGACTCTGAGAATTTATTTATTTGGCGTATTTATTACCTGCTCTGGGTAACACACAAATAAAGCAATGAAATATGTAGTCAAAACAACTAAAATCGTTCCATTGTAACTGATATAAAATCACTAACAACAGAATGAACAACCAGCCAAACATGCCCCAAAGCTGCTTGGGTTATATATATTTGGGTTATAAACATCACACACACACACACACACACACACACACACACACACACACACACATAGTTTGCATTCCATAGCTTTAATCACATAGCAAATGCCATGTTTTCAAGTGTTTCATAGCATTTAGTGACATTCCAAACAAATGGAATGTTGGCTTCTGTAAAGAGAGGAGGGGAGAGAGAAAGAGAGAGAGAGAAAGAAAGAGAGAGAGAGACCCACACTGCCCCATTAGGACCAGACATGAATTAGCAGGCTCAGACTGATAAGGTGGAAGCAGAAGGTGGGTGACTCATGGGAATCAGGGATGGAGCCTTTAGGATCTCCCATTTCCACCCTTCCAGTGCTACAGAAATCTTCATTGGAAACTGTGGAGGGCAATGACCACCCATTGGAGAAACAGACTTACATGCCCACTAGGAGTGCAGATTTACAAACTCAGCAATTTTGGAAGGCAAGAGAGTCTGTCGTGTAAACTTCCCATACCTCATCTTTAAAAGCTTGGCAGGAGCAGCATGGGAACTTGTTGGGACATCTTTATTGCTTCTACTGAGTTCTTGAACTTCTGACTCTTGACTTCTACTGCTTTGCCTGCTTCTGAACCTGTACTGTTGCTTGCTTGAATAAATCTCCTGCATTGCAGGGGATTGGAAAAGATGATCCCTGGGATCTCTTCCAACTCTACAATTCTATGACCTCTGTTTTATGTGCAGGTAGGAGCCTCTGTTGTTGTGTTCGGAGTGGGAGTTCGGGCACTCAGCTTCTTTGAAGGAAGCCATGGTTGTTAAAGTGGTGCAAGAGTGATTTAAATGTATGGTATGGATGCGACCTTTGTGAGTTTCCCTTCCTTAGGGGATTCAAATGACAATTCATTCTGAACCGGGGGAATGAGAAGGAGGCTGAGTAGTGGGAGAAGTGTGTTGGTTGAGGGTTGCCACCTGCCCTCAGCATTGTCAAGCAGTCCTGGCCTATCTAGAGAGACTTGGATAAGCTTGGCTTTAATAACAGAAGCAGGTCTGAAAGGCAGAATTTTCTATGAAGGTGTGACTGGAATGCCATTTCCCTGTTGTTCAGTATGTTTTTAAAATTCACTGTTAAAAATAAAACTACACCAGCCAGATACTATCCATGCAATCCCATACATGTCTACTCAGAAGTAGGCCCTATTAAGCTCAATAGACTTACTCAGGTGACTAGGTGTATCAGGCAACCTAAATGTATCAGCTCAATAACCAAAGGGGTGGTGGGGACTTGAAATCTCAAGGGCATTTTTTTACATTTAATATATCTGAATTTTTTTGTCAGTTCTTCCTTTTGTCTGCAGCTTATCTGCTTCAATGCTTTTGAATAACCTTATGGTTAAAGGATGGGCTTTCTGACATATCAATGGTGCAAGTAATTAACAGAGTAGAACTGCTGCATCTGGGACGAGAGATGGATAGAAGTACATTCTGTAGATGGATTCAGATTCTGTGATAAATGACACAAAACTTGAGCTCGCCTCTCATCCCAATGGCACGCATTGTATGAGAGCTCACAAATGGGACAAGTATTATTTGATGAGAACACCATATTTGAATCCAACAAAGAAATGTGATTATTACGCTGTCATCCAGTATCACTCCCATCTCTGAAATGGAGCAGTTTTGTTCCACTTTCAATACCAAACATTTATTTGATCAATTGTATATATTAAATACCATTTCCTGTCCTTGCTCTGAGAAAGAACAAATTTCTAGATGCAGAATGCACCTCGTTACTTGGATGTGAGCAATGCTATTTTTCTAGGGTGGGGAGGGTACCAGAATTCACCATGAATGCCTCCCTCTTTCTCTTAGAATGGTAATGGCACCCACCTGAGAGGTGCTGAAACTGAGTTCCAGTGAGTTTGCCCTGGAAAAAGCCCTGGATGTGATTCACAGTGTTTATGCAGCTAGCAAAGCTGAGAAAAGTTGGGGAAGGAGGAGTTGCCTTTTCTGTCAGGATCTGGATTCATAAAGGGTTAGTTTGAGAGGACCAAAGTGACTTGACTTTGCAACTTCATGGATCATCAGCAAAACTGCACATTTCCTGAACAATAAAAGAAGTTCAGTGTTATTGTTGTTTTCTTAGTTTTGTTATACTTGTAAATCAGTGAATCAGTCATTAAAACATTGAAACTTCAGTACAGTGGTACCCAGGTTAAGAACTTAATTCATTCCGGAGGTCCGTTCTTAACCTGAAACTGTTCTTAACCTGAAGCACCACTTTAGCTCATGGGGCCTCCCGCTGCCGCCGCGTCACCGCCATGAGATTTCTGTTCTCATCCTGAAGCAAAGTTCTTAACCTGAGGTACTATTTCTGGGTTAGAGGAGTCTGTAACCTGAAGCATCTGTAACCTGAAGCGTATGTAACCCGAGGTACTACTGTACACAGAAGCTTCATAAAGGGTTATGGCCTTTTAAGAAAAAATATTTATTTTTTATGAAATGATATTACTGTAAATTCTACATTCTAAGGAGAAATCCGCTCATTATTATTATGTACAAAATAAAGTTGAAGATGCCACATGCAAAAAGAACAAATAAATAAATGAAAGAAGTTTAGTCATATGCTTGGATTTCGCACATAATTGCGGAACATAATGTGCCATAAAATGTATTAGACAATTTATATTGATCGACCAAAAGCATACTGCTAGCCTGTTCCAAGATCTTTTAATGGTGGCATCCCAAACAGAGAAAAGGGCTGCTAAATCCTGTTTTTCAATCCTGTTGCAGTACTGCTTCCTCTCCCCATACAAAAAAGAATTTGCTGCCTGAAGCAAAGATCACACACACAAACATCCATTCTGTGTACAGGAACTGCAGTTGAACCCCACTTCACTGCTGATGACCAAACAGAATCACTTCACCTGAGGTCAGCAGGCTAGATTATGGAGAGCAAGACGTGCTGATGAAGCACACAGAGCTCTGTCCTCCCAACATCTCACCTCTGTTACAATTTTTCAGTATCTACCGCCTGAGGCAGTTGCTCACTCACCTAATAGTAGGGCTGGCTCTGGGGAAGGGGATCCCTCCCCCACCCACTGATTGGCAGAAGAGCAGGAAATGTCTGCGCATGTGGTTGTCCGAATGTGTTCCTGCATGTGTGCCTGTGCGATGTGTGGTCCATACGTATATGTTTGACTCTGTGTGCACTACATACATCTGTGTGATTGTGTGTGTATGAAGTATGCAGCCATGGGGTGATAGAAGGTTAGCCACTCCTGTGCTAGAGTGCTAACATCAACACATCTATATTGGTAAGTGAATGTCCCACGCTAATTTCTGATGGAGGAGAAGGGCAACTCATTACAGAGAAGACTTTCACTGGTCTCTCCCTTTACATAATAGCCTGTGACAAGAATGCACAGGAACTCACATGCTTGACAAAAAAAAATGTAAGATGAGAAGGCCCACATTATATTATGGGCATAAAATATTGAATGGAATATTGAAG
Source organism: Podarcis muralis (assembly GCF_964188315.1). Classification (NCBI taxonomy): domain Eukaryota; kingdom Metazoa; phylum Chordata; class Lepidosauria; order Squamata; family Lacertidae; genus Podarcis; species Podarcis muralis. The sequence goes on along the minus strand of NC_135656.1, from coordinate 63,907,143 downwards.
AACTATCAGTGAGATTCTCCTTCATGGATCACTGCCTTGCCGTGGCGAAGGGGCTTGAATAACTCAGAGAAGCTATGAGCTATGCCGTGCAGGGCCACCCAAGATGGACAGGTCATAGTGGAGAGTTTTGACCAAACGTGATCCACCTGGAGCAGGAACCAGCAAGCCACTCCAGTATCCCTGCCAAGAAAACTCCATGGACAAAGACAACAGGCATATAAAAGTTATGACGCTGGAAGATGAGCCCCCTCAGGTCGGAAGGTGTCCAACATGCTACTGGGGAAGAGTGGAGGACAAGTACAAGTTGATCCAGAGCTGATGAAGCGGCTGGGCCAAAGCCAAAAGGACGCTCAGTTGCGGATATGCATGGAAGCGAAAGGAAAGTCCAATGCTGTAAAGAAAAATATTGCATAGGAACCTGGAATGTAAGAACCATGAACCTGGGTAAGTTGGATGTGGTCAAAAATGAGATGGCAAGAATAAATATTGACATCTTGGGCATCAGTGAACTAAAATGGACGGGAATGGGCGAATTCAGTTCGGATGACTATCGTATCTACTACTGTGGACAAGAAACCCGTAAAAGAAATGGAGTGGCCCTCATAGTCAACAAAAGAGTGGTGAAAGCTGTACTGGGATGCAATCTCAAAAATGATAGAATGATCTCAATACGAATCCAAGGCAGACCTTTTAACATCACAGTAATCCAAGTTTATGCACCAACTACTGGTGCTGAAGAAACTGAAATTGACCAATTCTATGAAGACTTACAACACCTTATAGAAGTGACACCAAAGAAGGATGTTCTTCTCATTATAGGGGATTGGAATGCTAAAGTAGGGAGGCAAGAGATAAAACTGGCAAGTTTGGCCTTGGAGATCAAAACGAAGCAGGGCAAAGGCTAATAGAGTTCTGTCAAGAGAACAAGCTGGTCATCACAAACATGCTTTTCCAACAACTTAAGAGACGACTCTACACATGGACATCACCAGATGGGCAGCATCGAAATCAGATTGATTATATTCTCTGCAGCCGAAGATGGAGAAGCTCCATACAGTCAGCAAAAACAAGACCTGGAGCTGACTGTGGCTCAGATCATCAGCTTCTTATAGCAAAATTCAAGCTTAAACTGAAGAAAGTAGGAAAAACCACTGGGCCGGTAAGATACAATCTAAGCCAAATCCCTTATGAATACACAGCGGAAGTGAGGAACAGGTTTAAGGATTTAGATTTGGTGGACAGAGTGCCTGAAGAACTATGGATGGAGGCTCGTAACATTATACAAGAGGCAGCAACTAAAACCATCCCAATGAAAAGGAAATGCAAGAAAGCAAAGTGGCTGTCCAACGAGGCCTTACAAATAGCGGGGGAGAGAAGGCAAGCAAAATGCGAGGGAGATAGTGAGAGATACAAGAAATTGAATGCAGATTTCCAAAAAATAGCAAGGAGAGACAAGAAGGCCTTCTTAAACGAGCAATGCAAAGAAATAGAGGAAAGCAATAGAATGGGAAAAACCAGAGATCTGTTCAAGAAAATTGGAGATATGAAAGGAACATTTTGTACAAAGATTTCCATAATAAAAGACAAAAGTGGAAAGGACCTAACAGAAGCAGAAGACATCAAGAAGAGGTGGCAAGAATACACAGAGGAACTATACCAGAAAGAAATTGATGTCTCGTATACCCCAGGTAGTGTGGTTGCTGACCTTGAGCCAGACATCCTGGAAAGTGAAGTCAAATGGGCCTTAGAAAGCATTGCTAATAACAAGGCCAGTGGAAGTGATGATATTCCAGCTGAATTATTTAAAATTTTAAAAGATGATGCTGTTAAGGTGCTACACTCAATATGCCAGCAAATTTGGAAAACTCAGCAGTGGCCAGAGGATTGGAGAAGATCAGTCTACATCCCAATCCCAAAGAAGGGAAGTGCCAAAGAATGCTCCAACTACCGCACAATTGCACTCATTTCACACGCTAGCAAGGTTATGCTTAAAATTCTACAAGGCAGGCTTAAGCAGTATGTGGACCGAGAACTCCCAGAAGTGCAAGCTGGATTTAGCAGAGGCAGAGGAACCAGAGACCAAATTGCAAACATGCGCTGGATTATGGAGAAAGCTAGAGAGTTCCAGAAAGACATCTACTTCTGCTTCATTGACTATGCAAAAGCCTTTGACTGTGTCGACCACAGCAAACTATGGCAAGTTCTTAAAGAAATGGGAGTGCCTGATCACCTCATCTGTCTCCTGAGAAATCTCTATGTGGGACAAGAAGCTACAGTTAGAACTGTATATGGAACAACTGATTGGTTCAAAATTGGGAAAGGAGTACGACAAGGCTGTATATTGTCCCCCTGCATATTTAACTTATATGCAGAATTAATCATGCGAAAGGCTGGGCTGGATGAATCCCAAGCCGGAATTAAGATCGCCGGAAGAAATATCAACAACCTCAGATGTGCAGATGACACAACCTTGATGGCAGAAAGTGAGGAGGAATTAAAGAACCTTTTAATGACGGTGAAAGAGGAGAGCGCAAAATATGGTCTGAAGCTCAACATCAAAAAAACGAAGATCATGGCCACTGGTCCCATCACCTCCTGGCAAATAGAAGGGGAAGAAATGGAGGCAGTGAGAGATTTTATTTTCTTGGGCTCCATGATCACTGCAGATGGTGACAGCAGTCACGAAATTAAAAGACGCCTGCTCCTTGGGAGAAAGGCGATGGCAAATCTAGACAACATCTTAAAAAGTAGAGACATCACCTTACCAACAAAGGTCCGTATAGTCAAAGCCATGGTTTTCCCAGTAGTGATGTATGGAAGTGAGAGCTGGACCATAAAGAAGGCTGATCGCCGAAGAATTGATGCTTTTGAATTATGGTGCTGGAGGAGACTCTTGAGAGTCCCATGGACTGCAAGAAGATCAAACGCATCCATTCTTAAGGAAATCAGACCTGAGTGCTCACTGGAAGGACAGATCGTGAAGTTGAGGCTCCAATACTTTGGCCACCTCATGAGAAGAGAAGACTCCCTGGAAAAGACCCTGATGTTGGGAAAGATGGAGGGCACAAGGAGAAGGGGACGACAGAGGATGAGATGGTTGGATAGTGTTCTCGAAGCTACAAACATGAGCCTGACCAAACTGCGGGAGGCGGTGGAAGACAGGAGTGCCTGGCGTGCTCTGGTCCATGGGGTCACGAAGAGTCGGACACGACTAAACGACTAAACAACAATCAGTGAGATTCTCCAAACAGTGGTGAATAGTTGTCCAATTCTCAGTATCTGCTATTTTCATTCACAGTTTACCGGTAGAGTTAGATGAATATAAATCCAGACTGTAACATGGAAATCTCATGTTCCCACTTGTTTCTTTGTAAACCTGGGTGTAGATCTGCCATATGTTTCGCACCTCAAATAGTTATTGGGACTATCACATATTTTTTTACACAAGGAAAAGAGAATGGATTTAGTAAACAAAAACAAAAACACCCAGCCATAATTGTGTGAGCTTTCGACACTGCAACACTATTAGCGGTTACACTTCAGAAGAAATTCTGAAAGTATCAACTGCCATTCTGCAGGAAAAGAGTATCAGGCAAGCAAGCTGCGACTTTTTATTGAGAAAGCAATTTGGCAGAGGAGCAGCCATGGTGGACAAATGCATTCAGTTCACATTTTATGGTGAAGTTACCCAGTTCACACTTTCTAAAACAATGGGCATACTTCTCTGAATTTTGCAATGCAGCTTTCCAGCCAACTAATGCATACAAAATTGCATATACTAGGGTAAAGTGTGCCTAAAAATGCCTATATTGTAAAACTACCATAATTAGTAATATAGAATGCATATATATTAGTAAATCAGCTTTAAAATTCATTATATCGGGGGGACTGCTTTACGAAAATGTGTTTAGTAGACAAAATTTCCTACAAAAATGTGCATATTAGGGGGAAAACACACAAAATGCTGAGCAAGTTTTGTGCAAAGAGTTTTTTAAATAAAAGCACTGAAGCTGAGTAGGAGAAATCAAAGTTGGAATATTCACCCATCCCTAGAAAGGAGTAGGAGGGATGTCCAGGTATGTGTTGGTCAGTCCCTGAAGCCTTCCACTGCTAAGCTTGAGCTTTGTTTTTTCTGGCAGGCAAAATGCCAACACCAAAGACAAAGGTTGTGAGGCTGGTAGCAGACCTTAGGATCTCAAATTTCAGTGGTGCCCTGTGTGATGCCAAAATTTTGTGCCCCCTGCCACCTCTCACCTTCCATTCTACCTCATAGTTGTGGCAGTCCCTGGAGTGCCCCCGAGGCCCATACCTAGTGGCCATGCTCCCCTAAATCTTCCTCTGGTGAAGCTAGTCTTCCTTAATTCAGAGGTAGACAACCTTTGGCATTCCATATGTCGCTGGACTCTAGCTCCCAGAAGCCCCGGCCAGCCTGATGATGAAAGTTGTTGCCAAGCAATGTATGGCAAGGCAGAGGTTCCCCATCCTGCTGTAACAGTCTGTCCTAACAGTTCCATTTTAACATTCAAGGAGCCTGTATTTCCAATCCAAAATACTTTAGTGGCACTTCTGCTGCATTGAGCGAATGGGACAGATTTGTCACAACTAAAGTATTTCAGTGAAATTTAGTTCAACAAAATCATTCCATGTTTTGCCTTCAGCTGGAGACCAAGTCATCAGGTTAAATTTAGTAATGTTTTCTCTAGCCATCTCAGTTTGCTTCAGTATTTCCTGATCTGTATAAATGAGAGCACATTTCTGAACAAAACTGCTGACTATGGATGACCTTAGGTTCTTGTTCTTAACATGGAATTTAATTGAAGTGGCTTTCTTAAAGGCTCTTGGATAGCTGGAAATTTACTGCATCGGTTATTAGGGTGAAAGAGTTGATTTTGCATAGATTCTTAAAATCTATTGCAGCAGAATATGCTAAATTTGTGTTTTTAAGAGCCTTGCATTAAACCACTGATTCATTTGGAACAGTTTTCATGCTGTTCCATGGAGCATTCTGGGACTCTTCAACGAGAAGAGGAATACTGGCAGACAATGTTTCATAAAAGATCATTTACCAACCATGACCAAATTTCCGCTGCAGGGTTCATTTGTGAGAGGTGTTTTTTATTCATGTGGTATAATGGTGTGGTCCAGTGGCATGAGCAATGTTCTGCTTAAAGTGTTCACACCAGGATTGTCTGCAGTGTAATTGGCAGAAGTAGATGTTCTGTGGCAGGTGAGTTAACATGAACAGGTAGAATGAGAACCACCACTGATTTTGAAGACCTGGTCAAGCTGGTCAGACATGAGCTGTGTATCTAAAGCATTGCATTTGTTAGACCTCAAAGCTAACAGGAATACAGAAATGAACAGCATATGCAGGTCATGTCTTGCTGACAAGCCAGAGTTAGTCTGAATTAAGTTAAAAAAGGCCATGACATAGAAAGAATTTATTAGTTATACCCCGTCCATCTGGCTGGGGCCCCCCAGCCACTCTGGGTGGCTTCCAACAAAACACTAAAATACAATAACCTATTAAACATTAAAAGCTTCCCTAAACAGGGCTGCCTTTAGATGTTTTCTAAAAGTTTGGTAGTTATTTTTCTCTTTGACATCTGGTGGGAGGGCGTTCCACAGGGTGGGTGCCACTACTTAGAAGGCCCTCTGCCTGGTTCCCTGTAACTTGGCTTCTCGCAGTGAGGGAACCGCCAGAAGGCCCTCGGTGCTGGACCTCAGTGTCTGGGCAGAAACGATGGAGGTGGAAACGCTCGTTCAGGTATACTGGACCGAGGCCGTTTAGGGCTTTAAAGGTCAGCACCAACACTTTGAAAGGTAAAGTGCAGCAAACATGCTCTGCAAAATTTAGAGAAGTGCATAATCTCACTGTGGTTGGAATCCATTTGTATTGGGAAACAATGGAGGAGTGCGCCCTTGGAGGTCAGGTCAAACTGTTGGACAGTTGCAGTGCCTGCTGTGGCTGCAGAGACCAAGGCAGGAGAGACATGTTTTGTTGCAGCTGGGGCAGATGAAGGTGTCTGGTTGTGCTGTTGCAGATGCACCATGGTGCATCTTATCTCTGTGCTGCTCTCAGCAGTCATTCCTCCTCTGGCTATTGCTATGGATACATGACTTGACTGCCTGTCTCCAGGCACTGCAGTCGTCTGCAAGGGATTTCCACATGGCAGGGCGGATGTTGCCAGCCTTAACGTCACATTTGCAGACATCTTTGTAGCACAAAGTTGGTCTGCCAATGGGCCTGGTGCCTGAAGGCAGCTCCCCACAGAGCACATCCTTGGTGATCCTGCCGTCTTCCATTCTGTGGACATGACTAAGCCAATCTGACTGCGACTTACATTTAAATCTGCAGGCAGGTCTGGGAGCCTTGGGTTGAGTCAGTTCACTGCATAAAATGGACAAAATTATTTCTTGCTGGCGCCTCTTCTTACATTAGTAGTAGCCATAAAGCCGTATAGTACCTCCAATATCAGAAGTAGTATACTTTTGAATATGAGTTACTATGGATCACAACTGGGGGAGTGCTATTGTGGTCATGCCCTCTTTGATGACCTTTCAAGGAGAGGAGTTTTGGAGTTTTGGATTTGATATCCTGCTTTATCACTACCCGAAGGAGTCTCAAAGCGGCTAACATTCTCCTTTCCCTTCCTCCCCCACAACAAACACTCTGTGAGGTGAGTGGGGCTGAGAGACTTCAAAGAAGTGTGACTGGCCCAAGGTCACCCAGCAGCACACTGGCTCTCTTGTAAGAACAGGATCCTGGACTAGATGGGGCCTTCTTCTGATCCAGCAGAGCTCTTGTGTTCTTCTTAACTTCCAGATTCGCTTCAAATGTTACATTAGACAAAATTTGGTTTTAACTTTACTTAGGATCAAACTTTGAAGGACTATCCTATGCGGAGGGGTGCATTAATGTGCTGGAACATGATATAAATCCTATCTGTGCTTATTTAATTCTGTCCTGTGATTGGAGAGCTTGAAATGTTGGGATGGGGGAACCATAAACGCTGCAAATCATTTGCTCTACCTTGTCCATCAAAGGCAGACATTGCTTCAAAAGCAAATAAAAAGGTGAGATAAATATGAAAGCTGAAATAAATTGGCACTTGAAAGAAATCGGCATAAAGGGGAAAACGATGTGGCAAAAGAAATTAGTCTGACGTTTTTTAAAAAAAAGAGAGGAAGAGGGAAGGAAAGAGATTGCAGTTGCTTGGCATGAAGAAAGTGGACAGACTGTGTCACCCACTCTCAGAGATGCAAATAATGTACAAAATAGTGTGAGAAAAAAGAAATAATCTCCTTCTAATCCCTTTCCAGAGATTCTGACTTGAGTAGGAAGCAGCTGGCAAGAGAGAGTTTCTTCTAAATTGCGTGGCAGACAAGTCTGGGAATTTTTTGCTATCTCCCATAAGGAGTAGAGCCCAGTCCTTTCACTGGGCAAAAGAAATAGCTTTGTGATTTTGCAGGTGTGAAATAAACAGAACCGAGAAGGCCCAGGGGAAAATAATCAGTTAGCCTTTAAACCAAGGCATCTATTTTACATATGTGATTCATTCCCAATTGTGTGAAGCACTTTAGAGAAGCATTCATTTTTGGTTGTGTTGTATGATATAATGCTAGGCAGTGTACTGTGCAGAGAGATAGGATTTAAGAGGGAGGGAAAGTTCCTTCTGAGTTTCTTTGAATATTGAGTGTGCAGGCAGTGGGTAAGGACTGTTCATTGATTTTTTTAAAAATATTTTGTTTATTATGCACTCAGCTTGGGCCTTCCAAGGAAGCTGGTGGTAGCAACCTCTGAAATATGAAAAAATATGAAATTTAATGAACTCCACCATTTTAAGCCTAACCATTCTTTTAAAGTTCCCAATATAAACAGCTGTAACAGGCTCAAAATCAATTTGAGACCATCAGAGCTTCCAAACACCCAGCATGATATATATTATAGAATAATGGCTTCACCAACTTTCTAGATATTATGGCTCAGTTCGGACATGTTTGTATTTTGTTTATGTTAAGAAAGACAGAGGGCAAGGCTTGGGCACATAGAAGTGTTCTTTTTAAAAAAACAACCAAAACCAATAGACCTGATTCTCGTGTTTGGTTCTGCTGCTCTGAGCTAAGCCATGGCTTTGCTTATCCTGTCATCTGAAACCATGCCTCTGGTTTGGCTCTCACCAGAGGCTTGCCCAATGGTTTACAACTCAAGGCTTGGCTTAGGGCTCGTCCACCCTCCCACTTGTTCCACCACTTTCCCTCTGGAAAACTCACTGTTTACCATTGAATCAGAGCAAACATCACTCTGTTTTTCTGCTGATTGATGCTTGCTCCTGTTCAGCGGTAAAAGTGTGTTTTCCCAGGGAAAGCAGCGGGACAAACGAAAAACTGCTTGGACCCATGCCTTAAAAAGCATGGGTCAATCATAAAACTTCTTGGACCCATGTTTTTGAGGCTTGGGCAAGTGGAAGTGGCTATAGATTTATCACAAGTTTTGTCTCCATTCCCCTTCTCCTACCTTCTCTTCCTCCTTCTGCTTCTTTTCAGGACCCTCTAAGGACAAAGTTCTGGGGAAAAGAAGCTGGAAAGGAACTACAACTCCAGGGATCCAAAAATTATTCTCCAGTTCATGGTCTGAAGGACAGAAAACATGCTGTGGACCCTTTTTATCACTCCCATGCTCTTCTTTCTTTCCTCCCACCTCATGTGTACATCTTCCATTTCTGTTTCTTGCTTGTTATCACCTACCATCCAAACCAGAGACAGAAAACCATGATCTGAGCGAGATTTCTGATTCTGCTTTGGCTAGAAACTGCCAACCGTAGTGTGTTAATTGAAACATCATGAAAATCTCTGGTCATGTGAGAGAAAGAGTGTGACAAAGGAGAAAGCCTGAGTCCATATTTTCATCACAGTCCTAAGGAACAGCAACATTTATTCCATCTAGCCCAAAATATGACTGAGTCAATGTTGTTGCCACTCTTCAGCAGGGATGTATTTACCTGCATCCTCCTTCCTCAAAGAAGACTTGGGAAAACAGCTCCCAGAGAGCAGTGGTTGAAAGGTGGAACATGTGCGACCTGCTGGCCAATTGGGAAGGAGCTTAAAGGTCTGGCTTTAGATGCCTGCTCTTCTCCCGAGCTCTTCCTCTATCCTTTCTGCTGTCATTTCCAATCAACTCCAGCTGCATCCTTTTAATTTCTTTACCAGTGGTCACACCTAATTTGTGCCAACTTAGCTTACTGCATTTAATGAAACAGGTGTTCTTAAAGTCTTCTGTAGTGAAATATAACATTAGCTCTATTTGATTTTTTTTATTTTAACATAAGGCAGGCCAAGCTTTGAGATTTGCCAAGGCAGCCTAGGTCCGTGTGCCAGAATTTGAGGACCAACAGGTGTGTTTATGTGTGTACGCACAGTCTTGTGACTAAACACTTCCTGGACTTGTGGCAGATTCTGGTAAGCATCCTCCCCAGTTGTCTTCAAGTTCTCAGAATTCATTGGATTCTTGCTAGTTTTCACCACAGCCACAATATCTGTAGAAGTAAGTAGTCTGAGCAAAACAAGTGTGGCAAACATCAGCATTACCTTTAGGGTCCTCCAGGTCTCTTTATCTAATATCCTCTAGATTGTGTCTGCTGTTGCAGAAAAAAAGAAACCTATATCCATAATCTTGAGAAGCAGAGCCTAACAGGGAGATCTGGAATTACTTTTCTAAAAATCCCTTTGACTCTTGCGTATTTGCTGTGACCAAAAGGATGGGAAAGTGCTGACAGCGTCACTTCAAGAACCACTCATGGGAAATATCTTTCCTAATCACCCGTATCTTAACAAGGAGACTGAGTTTGCTCTGCTCTTCAAGATGGCCTTTCCTGACGCATTAGATTCAGTTCTATTGTGAAAGAAAGAAAGAAAGAAAGAAAGAAAGAAAGAAAGAAAGAAAGAAAGAAAAGAAAGAAAGGCTCTTGTATCAGTGGCTGATGATAATGCTCCTGGTAGCTCCCTCCCCCCTCTCTTGGTACTTTAAGTGTTCGTCTCTCCAATTAAATATCTGGGGCAGTAGTTTTCCCACTCAGTAGTTGCCAAGGGCCCGTTTGATGTAGAAAACATTTAATAGGGCCTTAGGTGTATTAAATATATCCCTCGTAGTTCGCGGATTTTGAAATGTAAAGAAGGAAAACGGTTTGGTCTTTTAGGCTTCCCTTGAAACGCGTACCAATGATTTTAGCTGGGCTGGGCTCTCTGAATTTGCCTCAGATTTCACTCTGCAAAGCAAATCACAATAAAGAAAATAACAACAGTGCGAGGAGCAGCTCACACAAACATCCTGTCTGTCCAGGAGACAGATCAAAGAGACAGACAACAAAAGCACATAGAACAGTGTCTGAGTTTCCGTTCCGACACTCCTATCAATATGGAATGTAAATAAGGATCACGTGATCCAGCAATGAGAGAATGAAATTGCTAACACTGCTTTCAGCACTTCCAGCTATAGCACAGAGGCCTGGAACAGGCCAGGAATAGTCTGGAGGGATCCCCTTCCACATGTTTACTACAGAAGTGGAAGTAGTGCCCGAATGTGGCTAAGATGTGTGGTAGATCTCTGATGAGAATCTCCCTCCTGCAGGAGGAGGGTTAACTTCTTTGTCTGTGCCATTTCCTGGGTTTATATCCACTCCCCTGCCCAGTTGTTGTTTTGTTCTGTGGGAGGATATACAGGTATTCAGACCCATGCCATATGGTGCCTGTATGTCTTCTGCCACAATAAGAAATGCCAGGTTTTGGAGGCAATTTCAATTAGGGAACCACCAGTGCAGCTGCTTTAATCTGATACCCAATGAGGGATAAGGGAGAAATTCAATTTTGTTTGCATTTTAATGAGAAACTAGCTACCGTATTTTTCCTCCTATAAGACGCCCCCATGTATAAGACACCCCAATTTTTGGGAACTCAGATTTAAGCAAATGGGGGGAGATGTATCTGTGTATGACGCCCCCTAATTTTTGACATTATTTTTAAGGGGGGAAACCCTAGTCTTATACATAGGAAAATACAGTAATTCACATTTCTCAAACCGATAGATGAATCAAAGCAATTAACATTCAAAATCCACAGTTCTTCAACCAAGCAGTATTTACAAAAAAATGCACCTATTAGTGAAAATGAGATCAAAATGCATTATGGTAGGGAGAAAGTTCTTGCAAGCAAAATGTTATAGTATCCAAAACAGAATACGAAAATGTTCATCTGGGAAATTTTGCAGTAAAAGGCTGATGGAGTTTCATGAGATTGCTGCAGAAATGTGGGGGATTTAATATGGAGAACTAAGAGAAACTAAGAGAAACTCATGCTACCAGCATGAGTTTGACCAAACTGCGGGAGGCAGTGGAAGACAGGAGTGCCTGGCGTGCTCTGGTCCATGGGGTCACAAAGAGTCGGACATGACTAAACGACTAAACAACAAGAGAAACTGAAAGAGTAATGCATCTATATTCCTAACCCACCTCAGTTTTAAAAATAAAAAACTGACCTGCCCAAAACCTTGGAGATCCTTTTAATGGATCTTCTATATCTCATACTCTTTCAGTTGTTTCTTCATTGATGCTTCCACAATCTTGTATTTTTTCCACTGGTGCTAGACCTCATCTTCTCAATAATGAGCTAAAGCTTGCAATGGGAATAAGGAGCGATGGATATGCCCACACATTGTCTAGAACACATACATACACAACTAACTAACAGTTTGCTCAATTCCTTATACTTCTGGATTCCTATAGGACACTCTTATATGATGCTTTGGTGAAAATGGATTACCCTAGTAGCTCGGTAGGTGGTATATAGTTTATAATATGAACAGTAGCCCTAGTGATTTAAATTTATAGCTGATAGCTATCTTTTTTGGCTTAAATAAATTTGAGAAGGAAAAGTGGTATAAACCAGAAAAAGGCACAGTTTCATTTCCTAAAATAGCATTTTTTGGACTCAAAACAATACCAGGTGTTTTTCTTCTATATTATCTGATCTTATGTTTGTAATTTCCAGAGGATGAAACGTACCCATAAGCTTCTCACAGAACTGTAAACAAACTCTTCCCCTATCTTCTACTAATTCAGACCAATACGATGAACTACACAGAACAGAGCAGTTACTGGGACTGCAGAAGCAGCACCATCACAAATGCTTAACCTGATCAGAAGTTTGGGAACAGGAATATGTGCTCAGAAAGGAAACTCAATTTGCTGGCACCAACAGACCAGTAAAGCTGACTGATGTGATCCAATTCCTCAGGCATAATATTCATATAATAAATAATACTTGAAGTCTCCAACTAACTTTATTTGGAGATGAAGGACTCTGTAAAACAAGAAAAACATCCAAATGGACAACACTAAACAACAAATCAGTCCTACAGCTCTCTGCTAACGGTAGCACTCATGCAGAATTCATATCTCAAATTTAACAGCTAGGAGATTGTCTCTTAGTACAGCAGTCCCCTTTTCCAATGCAATTGTTTTATTTATTGTTGCACCTTACGGCATTTCTTAGGCAGTCATGTTTTATGGCAAAATGGCTTATACCGACACAGCTAAGATGGAGCAGATTGGAATGCAGGTTTGTGGCACCAGAATTCAATTTATATACCTACTCCTTGGTGGTAATCAGCTGCTACATCATCATGTCAGCGACACAAGAGTTTGAGCTAGACCCAAAGGATAAGTTGAAAGACATTTTAAGTTATTTATCTTGTGCCAGTATATGCTTCTGATTTAACTCCTTCCAGAGAGTTTTGTAATTCATAAATCCTTGGTTTATCACATGCAGTCATCTGGGTTGTGCTGTGCTCAGAACACAAGTAGTAATGGCAAGCCATGTTTGCGATGCAACAGTAAACTGTGGCTTGCTGCAAACCCAAGTTCAGAGGGATGAAATTGAGGCAGGTGGAGGTTGTGCACAGTCTCAAGGCTCCTCAGTGTTCCAGGAATAACCATTCTTGTATCATACTATACAACAGATGTTTGGTTTCTTGCTTGGTCCAGTCTTATTAGTACTTTGTGCAGTTTGATAAATTACTTCTTGGGAATCATTTCAACTGTTTAGTGCTGCCTAACGTAAACAGGAATATATCTACTGCCCCACCAGGAATATATCTACTTTATTGTTTCAATTTCATTACCTCTCTGTTTTCTACTTAAATCAGGATATATAAAATGGGTTTATCAAGATAGATGTCCATTTTCTTTGAGCCCTGCTCCATCATGGAGGTCACAGAGCAATGAGGTTGTATTTCTTCATTCTCCTCCTCCTTCCCTCCCTTCATCAATTTCTCATTCCTTCCTCCGTTCCATTTGTTTTGCTTAGAGGGTTTCTAGGTAATCACCTCTGACAGACACAGTTTAAAGTAGGGAGGAAATGGGTTTGACAGAACTCATAGTGTGTTGATTGATGGATGGCATTTATTGTACTTTTATTGTATGTTTATTTTCTATTAATAAACTGTTCACTGCTTTGGGGGACTCTGGGCCCAGAAGTGGTGCATATAAACAAACCATAACATAACATTGTGTTGGCTGTTATAACAAATGTGGTTACCTGGGCATCAGAATAAAAAATAAAGTTGCATCTAAATAATAAATGCAAATGCTTCCAGATTTTGCGGTTTGTTGCAAAAAATAAAAGCCATAATGTACCTGTTTGCAAAGCATTTTGTTGGTAAGGCACAACATCAGGTAGCCAATGTTCACATCTTAGGTTTGAAGGTCCCATCGCTACTCCCAGTGGTAGGATCTGGGTCTGTTGCACTGATGCTGCTGTAATGATGCAGTGTACGAGAGAGAAAAATAAGGGCATTCTGGATTATACGAGCCGCATAAAAGCAGCATGGGCACTGTAATTATTTGTCACCTAATACAAAATATCTCTAGATAACTTACAAACACAACTAAAATCAATCATCAAGCTTCAAATAATACAACACCTCCCAAAACATGGAGAAACAGCAATAACCATGATCATGGTAAGCCAAAAGCCTGGGAAAAGAGATACATCATTTATCAAAATATTAACCACAGTGTAGAACAGCAGTAAGAGTGGGATCAAAATGTAATAAAACGCATCCTACTGAATGTATGCCTAGAGGGGTGTTGTTAAAAGCACTGACCCTCTCCTGAGAGTTGGAAACTTTAAATATATCTCTAGATTACAGCCGCCCCAAACGCTGCATATTAAAATCTTCTGCATTTAAAAAATCTTATCCTCAGACATTGGAGGATCAATTTCTCCCTTTTTCTAGCAACTGCTACTAACTTGCTTTTGCTACTCTAATCTGCATCCTTCCTTTTCATTTTGCAGGGATGCACCAGTTCTTTGCTCAGACACAACTAGTCCCATTTCATATTCATAAAAAAACAGATGCCTTTTTGCCCCTCTTTCCCAGATGATCAGAGCCTGAGCTCAGTCATGCAGATATTTGTTTTAGCTTCCCTGTTGTGTCATCTGATTTGATTCCTGAGAAGGGACAAATGCCTCATCCTATTGTGAGCTCTTCCTAAGCTTTCTTTTCCTATAGACTTGCTCAGATACAGCAATTGCTTTGCGAACAATAGCCCATCAGATGATCAGCCAACAGCAGGAAGCAATTTGAATGGCATGGTGTAATGAAAAGTATATATACTCTAATCACAACATGAAAGCTGTGCTCTTCTTAGGGGTTTTTTTTATGATGAGTTGCATCCTATGCTGAGATCCCAGCTGCAGATGAGCTGTCTAAAAGGACAAGCGGATATACAGATAAATTCGTGCCATCAGCAATTTTCTGCGGTGCTCAGATTTACTTTTTCTACTTCTGCAGTTTGTATTGCCCACATCTTTGTCAGCTCTATAATGAAATCAACACTTCCTTGGATGGGGGGGGGGGGCAACAGATGTTTACTGAGCACATGTTAATGGACTTGAGATTTGCAGTGGGGGAGTTGAACATTTATCTTTGTGATAATGAAGAGCAACCCTCTCCATTAGCATTTGTCACCTACCGAAGAGGATTTTGAGAAGCATAGCAGAGGATGTAAGCTACAGTAATGGGGCAGCAGAGCAGGATGTGGTTTCTATGGAGTGAAATAAGAAGTAATCAGGAACGAAGTCCTTTTTTATTGGCCATAGACACTGGTCTCACGACTTGACACTTTTCTTTCACCATAAGTATGTAAGAGCCTTGTAGAATCAGACCAAAGGCCTTTCTGGGCCAGTATTTCTTCTCACAATGGCCCAACCTAAAGCCTATGAGAAGCCCACAAGCCGGATATGAGCCCAATAGCTCCCCTTCTCTTATGATCTCCAATAACTGGCATTCAGAGGGATTATTGCTTGAAAAATGGAAGCTTCCTGCATTTTACAACAAATCTAGAATGAGCCAGTATGACTCTGGCCTAGAAAACTAGACAATCAAATCAACAATTAATAAAAGAATAGGACTGTTAAAGAGTGTATGGAAAAACATTGTTCTGGAATAAACTATCGGTATGTAATGAATGAAGTTTGCAAGGTCAAGGGAATGAAGAAATGGTTATAAAAGGTATAAAGCTAGGTCAGTGGTTCGAATCCCCGCGACGGGGTGAGCTCCTGTTGCTCGGTCCCTGCTCCTGGCAACCTAGCAGTTCGAAAGCACGTCAAAGTGCAAGTAGATAAATAGGTTCCGCTCTGGCGGGAAGGTAAGTGGCATTTCCGTGTGCTGCTCTGGTTTGCCGGAAGCGGCTTAGTCATGCTGGCCACATGACCCGGAAGCTGTCTGCGGACAAACGCCAGCTCCCTCGGCCTATAGAGCGAGATGAGTGCCACAACCCCAGAGTCGTCCGCGACTGGACCTAATGGTCAGGGGTACCTTTACCTTTAACATATATAGACATATATATAACAAAACAATAAAGATAAAATGAAAAGTTGAAGTCTCAAAAGGATGCAAGGGAGTCAAAGTGTGTGTTTGTTTAAGTTTTTGTGGTTGTTTTTCTTTTTTTCTTTTTCTTTTTCTTTCTTTGATTTTTTTGATTAATGTATTATTTTGTTTATATTTTATGTTGGAATTTTTGAAAATAAAGTAAAATTAGTAAAGTAAAGTAAAGTAAAAGAAAATAAGAAAAAGAAAAGAAAAGAAAACTAGACTTGGATGCAATAACTCGTGACAGATAAAAGGAAGTTCAGGACAGTGCATAGTTAAACTATGGGACTTGATCCCACAGGCAGGGATGGACATCAACTTGGATGGCTTTGAAAGAAGATTTGACCAATTCGTGGACGATATGACTATCAGTAGCTACAAGGCATAGTGGCTCTGCTCTGCTTCCATGGTTGAAGGCAGTATCATTCTGAATGCTAGTTAATAGAAACTGGAGGAGGTGAGAGTGTGCGTGTGCTTGCAGGCTTCCCACAGCTTGCAGGCTTCCCACAGGAATCTGGCTGTCCACAGTGAGAACAGGATGCTGGACTAGATAGGCCATTGGCCTGATCCAGCAGGCTTTTCTTACGATTTCATCCCAAGTTTCAATTTTTCCCTATGCTTATAAAGCTCACTGGGTGACTCACCATCTCTCAACTTAGATGTCTCCACACAATGAAACATCACTCTTGGAGAAATGGTAGTAGGACACCAAATTTAAGAACTATATAATTCATAGCAATCTGCAGTATATTCTAGATTCCATATGTTATCATGTTCAATAAGTGTACCCTGCATCCCAGATCACAGGCATATAAAAGCAAAGCAACAGCAACTTAGTTGGAATCCTGAATTACCAGCTATTGATCTGATTGTCTTGTCAGGTTTCAAGGGTCCTGCCTTGTTGCTTGGAAAGGACAAATCGGTTAGTTTTTGTATCTATCAGCTGCTCCTTTACTAACTTCCTTTATTATATTTCTGCTTTAGATGTGTGAGTTTCTTCTTTAAAAGTCTTCATGAAAATTCATCAGTATTTTTGTGTGCATTTCTCTCAATAGACACATTTCCATATGCAATTTTCTCAAATAAGCAGTTTCAGATTCCCCAAGTGTTCCTATACTCCAGAGATGTCCCTGATTTAGAAAAACCATCTTGGTTTCTGATTTGATTCTGGAAAGTCCCACTTTTCCTTAGGAGACCTGTAATTTCATTAGAGAAATGTTGGAGGGAATGGAGGTATCCAGCTCCTGAGGTGTCTGAAGGCAATCCTGTATAGGGAAGGGGTTTTTTTAAAAAATGTTTAATGTTTTATTATGTTTTTATATATGTTAGAAGCTGCCCAGAGTGGCTGGGGCAACCCAGGAAGATGTGTGGGGTATAAATAGTAAAATTATCATTATGGAATGGGTCGTACCCTATTTTCATTGGAAAATGTTGGCGGGTGTGCAGTTTTTGAAAAGTGAATTAAATGCATTTTGTATGCTATTTTCACTGATTTCCACACATGCCCCAATAGATAGATTTTGTACACACTTTTAGGCTGGTGAACATTGCACAATTTGGATAAGTGTGAATTCTGAAGGATAACTGTGTTTCAGGTTGTGTATTGTTTGGGGAACTGCCAATTAGATAGGTTCACATTAAAACCTAACTGAACTCAATTTCTCCCTCATCCTCTATTTCCTGCCATTACTTGGGAAAGATGCCCTTCCAGTCTTTTTGAGCCTTAAACACTTTCCAGAGCCCACTTATGCTTCTGTGTGTGCTCGACAAACCAGCTGTAAGGCAGAGAGTACTTGTGCCAGTGGAGCATTTTCTTAAGGCTGATGAGTTTATCCACATAATTACAGTGATTGTGGGGAACTACAATTATGAACTGGAAATCATGGCCCGCTGGTAGCACACGGAGCCTCCACCTGAAAATCTGGCCTGGGAAGGTAATGGTCCATGAAATGAGTAAGTTGTGCCTTTTAGTGAAGAAGTGCATTTAGGTTCAGAATACAATGGGACAGATACGCAAGTTGTGTATCCCGTGACTGGCATATTTCTTTAGAGTAAACATGTATCTGCCTGTTTGTAGGAATATTGGAAAAATGGTTTAAGGAAAATCAGGACTGAACTGTTCCTTTTTATAAAACCCAAATTACTTCTTTCTTTACTGAAGATAAGTCTCGGTGTATAATTGCAAAAATATGGAAATAGGATTCTTGTTTTGTTAATACTAGTAAAGAAATGAATTGCTCTGGAACCTGAATGCATCTTCCATAGAGATTCACAGAGGCATATACAAACCTGATTGTATATGGTGACAATTAATCCAAACCATATTTAACTTATATATGAAAAACAAGGACAATTAAAACTTGGATTCAGCTGCACAGCCATGAATTATTCTGATCAGGAATGGAAACTGCTTTTTTATTCAAAAGGCTAAATAAAATACCACCCTATATATCAGCTGAATTTCATTACAACTACAATTTTATTGCTGCACTTCAAGAAAGAGATTTAATCCCTTGCTTGGATATGCATTGCTCTTTAGGACAAACAAATAAAAATGAAATACGAAAAGAACCTTCGGGAGTATTCATACTGAAATATGCACTTGCTAGGTAATTGCACTAATTGTGACAAGACGTATGTGGTGGTGTGTTAAGGGTGTGAAATGGGAGTTGGAGAACCCAGAAGCAAAGATTCTTCTTACCGCTGATCCTATACAATGGATTAAGACAGTATGTTTCAATAAGGCAATTTCATACCATGCTAACTGAAAGCTACTTGCTCCCCCCCCCCTTTCTTAGAAACCTTAAGTTGTGGACTTGCAGTATTACACCCATCTTTGCTATCCAGAGCAATGATTCTGAATCCTGTGCAATAGCCTAAGCACATCTGCATACAGTATGTCCTTTGACCATTTCTGGCCTTTCCCCTGGGCAGCAACCATGGGGTATGTTTACTCAGAAGCAGAGGAGGAAATGCATGGGCTGCATAGTCCAGATGCCACGATGTGGAATGAAGGAAGCTCTCCAAAGTGCAGAGGCTGATAATGTCACTGGCATCACTGGGCATACTGAAGACTTCCCAGGTGTTGTGTTACAGCACCTGCAATATTCAGTCACAGCCTTCATCTCTGTCCTCTGCCATTAGCAGCACCTCCTTCGTATTGACAGAAGTACTTCACCCGGGGAGAGCAGAGCTCCAGCAATAGCCTCCTGGTAGCTGGTACTAGAAGGGCACAAGGAGAAGGGGACAACAGAGGACGAGATGGTTGGACAGTGTTCTCAAAGCTACCAACATGAGTTTGACCAAACTGCGGGAGGCAGTGGAAGACAGGAGTACCTGGCGTGCTCTGGTCCATGGGGTCACAAAGAGTCGGACATGACAAAATGACTAAACAACAAGCTGGTAATCATTTTGGTTTTCTAGGTCCAACACAATTTTCTCCAGGAGCAGTCATACAACCTCCTCCTTTAAGGCAGCTGGGACTGGTCCCTCTTGAATGGAAACCTTCACAACTTCCTTGACACAACTGATAAGTTCCTCCCCACTTGGTGTAATGATCCAAGAGGGGCAAGGAAGCATATGGTGAGCTACAGTTGTTAAAACCTCTTTTCAACATCCCCAGGTATTCACAACTGGAATTCAGTAACCTGTAGTTCCTGGACCATGTGCAAACTGACCATAGATCTACATAAATCTGTTCAAGATCAGATTATATGTGACATTGTGTAAGCAATTTAACACCGCTTCATATTCTGTGATTAGAGATAAAGTATTTCCTCATAGGCTGCCCCTTGAGTACCTGAGCAGTCATAATATCTGTAAATCAATTTGTCGACCAGTACTGTGGATAATTAAAACTCAAGGGATGAATAATTCAGCTGTTGTTATTTTTTTTTTTTTTTTTTTTTTAAGCTGTTGTTATTATTGATAATGTCTGCCACAAACTAATCATGTGAACATTTGTAAGATACACACACACATAGTCTGATGTTAATCTAGTAAAGACTTATCTCTCTCCTCTCAGTTTCCTAGTATAAGGGATCACAGACTACATGCCACTGTTGACATCCTATGTTCCTGACATTGGCCAGATATAGCCAATGAGAGAGCCAGTGTGGTGTAGTGGTTAGAGAACTGAACTTGGACATGAGATATCAAGGTTTAAATCCCCAGCTGGCCATGGAGCTCACTGGGCGACCATCACTGTCTCTCAACCTAACCTTGCTCACAGGGGAAGGGGAGAGCCATACCATACTTTGAGCTCTTTGGAGGAAAATTGGTATAGAATTGAAGTAAATAATATTTTAAAATGAGCTTACATCACAAAGAGAGAGTACAGAAAGCATGGCCCACCCTCCCAGACTCACACACACTTATTTGTCTTAAGCAAAACTATATTTATGGAGTGAAACACACAATAGTCAGAAACGCTTAAGAAAATAACGGGGGGGGGGGGTGGCAGTGAGTGTGTCTGCATTCCATAAACTTCTGCTCCCTGGTGGTTTGCATGTTATCACACAGCCATCTAAAAATATATCTCCACTTCTGAAGCTTCAGACTTCATCCAAGTAGAATAATCCAATCAACATTTGAACAGAATTTCCAGGAACTTACCAGTTTCCAAGTTCAGCATTCTTTCTCTCTCCTGGTCAACTTTCGTTTCACAGATACATTGTCAATTGCTTCCCTTGAGACCAAGGTTGGAATGAATTGTAATTATATGTCAAAATGATCGTTTCCCTTTATTTGTGATTCGAATATTAACTGCTATATAGAAAGGGAGACTAAGGAGCTAGTCGCTTTTTTATATGAATAATGATCTCCCATATCTGACTTCCAAGTGAGCATATAAAATGATGCATGGTGTTTATACAGTTTCACATCTTTAGAAATGGACTTACTCATGACAAGGCAATTGCCTACTGATATTTAAGCACTTCCTCATTACAGTACCCTTTAGATTGTCCCATCAATTTCAATATATCAGCATTGCACATTACTTGAGGTGCACTTGTCCAACATATAAAATAAATGATCCACAATGTGTAGGGGTTCTAAGAAGTGCAGATGAAGGCACAGTTCAGAATATGAATAAAACAGAAATGATGACACCTACAATTTATGCAAGAAAGGACCCTCTGTTCAAGTCAATAAATCCAATGAAAAGAAATAAGAATTCTCATGGAGTAAACAAACAAATTCCTTGCAAAAGACTTGCTTTCCGGTATTCTTTCAGGGGAGATCCATTCATTATGTCTAACATCTGCCATACTATAGAAATTGAATTTAAAATATTTGATTAAAATGTAAGCCACCACTCTCATTAGACCTTCATTCTGATTGCCAATAACGTTTCCTTGCAAATAATGTTCTATGTCGAGTTTACTGCTGCTGGATTTCTAGTTACATTTTGAAAGTTGAGGGTGAAGGGAATATTTCTCTCTCTCTCGGGGAGATTCTGAGGAGGACTGTATTTGAGAAGGATAAATGATTATTCATATTGAATCAATGTTTTCCATGTGCTAGGATGTAAAGACAACACAGGAACCTTATTAGCCATTTTTATTTATTTATTTACAAATTTTCTTACCAACCTTTCACCATAAGGTGCCAGAGTGGGTTACAACAATACAAAATACAACTGTTAATATGTACTTCTGCAGCTGGTGAACCTACCAAGAGAGTGCCCTCTGTGGATCTTAACAGTTGAAATGATTGGAGAGGATGTCTTCCAGATACAGTGGTACCTTGGTTCTAAAATGCCTTGGTACTCAAACAACTTGGAACCCAACCACTGCAAACCTGGAAGTAAGTGTTCCAGTTTGTGAACTTTTTTTGGAAGCTGAACATGCTCTGTTTTGAGTGTTACACTTCCAGTTTGAGTGCCACGCTTCTGTTTTGAGTGTTATGCTGAGATCTGTCTAGTTTTGCTAATTATTTTGCATTTTTGTTTTTGCAGCTCTTTTGTTTTGTTTTTGTGACTGTGTGGAACCCAGTTCAGCTACTGATTGATTGTGTGACTGCAGTACATTGTTCATTGCTTTCATTTTATGGATCAATGGTTTTGTTAGATAGTAAAATTCATGTTAAATGGCTGTTTTAGGTGTTGTTTTTAAAAGTCTGGAACAGATTTATCCATTTTGCATTACTTTCTATGGGAAGGCACACCTTGGTTTTGGAACGTTTTGGTTTTGGAACGGACTTGAAGAAGAAGAAGAAGAGTTTGGATTTGATATCCCGCCTTTCACTCCCTTTAAGGAGTCTCAAAGCATCTAACATTCTCCTTTCCCTTCCTTGCTCACAACAAACACTCTGTGAGGTGAGTGAGGCTGAGAGACTTCAAAGAAGTGTGACTGGCCCAAGGTCACCCAGCAGCTGCATGTGGAGGAGCGGAGACACGAACCCGGTTCCCCAGATTATGAGACTACTGCTCTTAACCACTACACCACACTAGCTCTTAACCACTACACCACACTAGCTCTTAACCACTACACCACACTGACTTCTGGAACAGATTAAGTTTGAGAACCAAGGTTCCACTGTATTTGGTGTCTGAGATGGCTATTGTTCTCCACCGGGACCACCACCCATTTAATTATGTTTCCTGCTTTTTGGGATATGACTTTACTAGGTTTAGAATTTTGTCTGTGGCTTTAATGTTTTCGATTGTTATTTTTCTGCATGTTATTGTTTGCTTGTGAATGCTGCCTTGGCAACAAGATAGTAAAGATGTAATAAATAAGAAGCTATGAATTCTGTATCTGCAAAAAGGTTGCTTTAAATGTTGCTCCTCTGAGAAATAGTAAGCTATTCTTGAGAGAGAGGGAAAGAGAGAGGGAAGAGGGAGGGAGAGGGACAGTGAGAGAGAGAAGTTTCTAAAAGCTGGACAAAGATGGCGATACTGTGGGTGGGAAAGCAGGCAGCTAACATCACAATATATATTTCATACATATGAATGAGATTCAGTTTCACAATGCAACATTTTCATTGCCATACCAAGATTGCTGTACCGCATTCAGAATATTGAAGTAGCCAACTTATATTGAATTTGTGTAAGTTTACTAATTTAGAATCATAAGGGAGCCCTCCCGTTAAATGATTTGTCTTGCTTCTGCTTTCACTTCAGCTATTTCGGTTGACCTGGTCCTCATAAATAGGACAGTGAAAATAATAAAGCCTTGATTCACCATTCCACTCTCATTTCATTACCACTACAATAAAGTTATTATCTGGGGAAAGGAACAGGAAAGGAAGGAAAAAGAGAGAAAAAAGGTCTGGCAACACAATTAGTATTAAGTGGCTATGATTTAATTAGTGCCTAATTGATTTCTAGGCAGTAATAAATGGACTTTTATGAAAAGGTGACACAGATGTCAGTTTAAAAACAACTTATAACAAACCCTGCCAAAAAAAGAGAGGAAAACTGGACAAATCAATTAACCTCTGGAAGCCCCTTCCTAGAATCTGAGCAGTTCAGCCAAAGGGTAGCCAGTGACCCTCTGCCTGATGATGTTGGGACAGCTTAAGGAATCATTGCCGGGGGTGCCAGAATCACAACTACAAAAATCAACTGCACAACTACAAAATGTAGTGTGTTGAAATATGGCATTTCACAATTTGGGCACTATTGTTCTCATGGCAGAAGTCCCACTGGGCTAAATGGCACTTACTTCCTTGTAAGTCTGCTTAGGACTACACTGTTAGTCTCCTGTAATGTATGATCATTCATTATGAAAAACATAAAGACTTGAGGCCACTTATAGAAGTTTTCCTATTTCAATTAACATCCCCTAATTAGTTTAGTTGGCACAAGCGCTTCAGTTATCATTAGCTGCTGTTCTGACATCTTTCCTTAATATCGTCTATTATGGTCATACTCTCTTGGTTTTAGTAATGCCAGACTAGTCTCTGAAAGCGTTTAAGCACTAGATACAAAGATTTACTTCTGCATTTCAAGTATGATATAGTCTAATGAATTCTTGTGCTTTAGCTAATCGATATGCTTTCAATATGATCTAATTTCATGCTGGATTGCCATGCGGAAATTGTAATGACAATTTACAAAGAGTAAAATGTTATCTGGCAGCAGAAGATAAGGGGACAGCCCTGCGGCCTTGAGAACTATTGCAAAAAGTGACATCACTGTAAGGCTTCCTGCCAAGAAATAGCAAGAGTAACTGGAGTTTGGAGAAGGTTACTATCAGGCAAAGTTAAATTACTCAGCACTTGGCTGTTAGTCATGTGATGCCTGCCATTTTGAATAGCGATGGAATTCTATCTGTTCTTGAGTCCTCACACCTCTTGTCAGTAGCCCTGTTCAGCCCTTTTCAGGGGATTCATTAAACATCTGAAGGAGGGGGATGTTTCACCCTAAGATATAGATATATACCCTAAGATATAGATAGATAACCTCTAAGCAGTTTACAAAAAGACACACATTTAAAACAGTAAAAAATGGGTATATAAAAAAACTCAAAAGGTAATTAAAACCAACAGTAAGCTTAAAAAAGAGATAAAAACACATGTCCATCTCTACATGACTGGATAGTGTTAAGTTGTGGGTGAACATATCAAACGACACAGCGATTCTTCAAACAGCTCTTGTTTATTCACAGGCCAGAAAAGAACTGAACTGAAGGGTTCAGCCAGCCTGCTTATCTAGAGCTCCACTACAACGCAACAGTAACCATTTTCTGTAACTATCCAATCACTGAACGTCACTTTCGATCCCTTATTTGCATATGTGGACCTGAGTGAAAACTATCTACAGTATCCCCCTGCTGGCCCAGGGTGAGAACTTCAGTACATAACAGATAGGTTGGCCTAAAAAAATTAAAATGTTTTAAGCAGGCACCAAAAAGAGGACAGCAAATGTGGTATGAAAGCCAAGTCCTCTTCCCAGGGAACTCTGGGAAATGGTGCTTCTCTTGCACACAAGGTTTTTGTTTTGTTTTGTTTTGCAGCATCTACACATCATTGGTATCAAAATATCAGTCTCTATCCCGCTCCAATTTAATCTGAATCTAGCCTTTCCATGGAAAATCTAGTCTGTTGTTTTAAAAAACTGTTGCCAATTACCCATTTGCAACGATAAGCCCCTTATTTCCCATGAAGTGACATTCCTTGAACATCCTGGGTCATTGTCAAATGATATTGCCTGGACATCATTCCTAATAATACAAAAAAACACTATTGTTCAGTGTCAGATTTCTCACAGTTTCATAACAGTGTCCCTAGTACACACTACAGTGTTTAAGCTTATTTCGGAGACAGCTGTAAAGAATTGTAAAGTTGCAAGATAATATTGTATGTTGTTCCAAAAATACCAGAGTTTCATCCAAAGCGGGGGAAAGACCTTAAATCCTCTTAAAATGCAAAGAGCAGCAGGCTGCAAATTCCAGAGATAAACAACAGATGTACTTGGTTCCCGGCACTCCCCCCCCCCCCAAAAAAAATATTTTTCTTTCTTTTTTACAAAACAGATTCTGAAGATTGAGAGAGAAGCAATTTCTCATTCACAAAGGATGCCCAATTGACAGCAAACATGTGGTTCCAGATTCATAAATTTTCTTTTTTATGCTCTTGGATATCAGAGCAGAAAGAAGGTGATGCAATGAAAATAGTGAAAGCAGGTGTGTAACTAGAAACAGGGTCAGAAGGAGGGTGACAATTTTAAATGAGAAATGCTTCCCTGCAACCAAATCAACTGGGTAACACAAAAAGAATGTGGTGTGTGTGTAATGTGTAGTTTGTTAAAATAGTATCCATAGTGCATTATCTTAGAGAAACTTCAAAATGCTTATACAGTGGTACCTCGGGTTACATTCAGGTTACATACACTTCAGGTTACAGACTCCACTAACCCAGAAATACTGCTTCAGGTTAAGAACTTTGCTTCAGGATGAGAACAGAAATAGTGCTCCGGCGGCGCAGCAGCAGCAGGAGGCCCCATTAGCTAAAGTGGTGCTTCAGGTTAAGAACAGTTTCAGGTTAAGTACGGACCTCCAGAATGAATTAAGTACTTAACCCGAGGTACTACTGTATTAGGCAAATCACATGCAAACATGTATGCATTGGGGAAGTATAAAAATTTGTTAGCATTGTTTTTTGCACAAGGTTTTTCTTACAGTGATCACAAACTGTTGCGTGCCCAGCCACAGAGCTCCCTGCCCTGGTGTGACTAATCTAGCAAGGGGGTGAAATAATTGGACATGACAACAGCCTGGGATTCAAATTGGCCACAACTTTATTGATTTCAGATATAGGAAGCCTTGGCATAAGCACTGGGCATATATCCCTCTCAGGTCCCAGTTGTCAGGGAGGACTGATCCATGACAGGGTCTATTTGGGGGTGGAACCATCACAAAATGCAGGTTTACACAGATGCCCCCCAAACACTGAGGGAAGCTCCATGGCCCACTAGCCCTACGCAACTGGCTCTTTGAACAGAGACTTCCCTCCAGACCGCTCTAATGGGGTACCCTGCTATTGTCACCGCAGAGTGAGGGTGGTGGGTGAGTCACCACTTCACCGCACCCCGATCGGATGATGAAAGTCTATAGGATTCCGCCCAAAGCCTAAACTGCCAAAGTTGTGACTAGTACTATGGGGAAGGCGAAACCTGTAGCGCTTGGGAAATTCCTTCCCGGCCCCGAATACAGTAACTGTCCAGAGACCACAACAAAGCCAAGGTTGTAATCTTAGACATGCTTTTTGGAAGAAGCCTCCACACTCAGCTCAGTGAGACTTACCTCTGAGCAACGGCTATAAGATTGTTGTAAACACTCAGTTGTAAACAACGTGTGTGTGTGTGTGTGTGTGTGTGTGTAAAAGTTGAATTTCTGAGTTGACAATGTAGACACAATACCAACTAGATAGAGGGTTACCGTAAATATACAGACTAAATTCTAATCTAATTTTTGTACTGACACATACAGTATACGTATGCGTTGACACCCACAATGCAAAAAAAAATATGATTTTAAAAAGGATTTCAATTGAATATTGTTTTGGTTTTAAAGTTTTATCTGTACTTCCTACTGCTTTTCTGCTTCCCTGACCCATGCACATACATTTCCATTTCAAACACAATTTAGACTTTTAAGAGAAGTGGCAGTTCCACAGCTTAATTAGTGGGTCAAAGAGTTTGAGGCTCCTCCATTAAAACAAAACTTTACACTGGTTAATTAAAATGGCTATTCATTTTAACTATTGAAAAGATAACCCTGGACAAGAGGCCATTTGGTTAAAGGCCTTGGAGGCCATTCAAGGAAGGCTGGCCAACACAAAATATACTGCAGTCTTTGAAACGCACTCTTAGCTTGGAAGGCATACTCACCTAGGAGCAAGTCCCATTGAGCTTGGTTACTTACCTCTGAGTAGATATGCATAGCATTGCACCACAGTACACATGTCACTAAACAAGATTTAGACCCCTCCCTCTTTTCCTTATATTTCTCCTGCAGTGCAAAGATGGTCTCAGTGGTGGCGCTTCCTGGTGCTAAAACAATTTGGCTCGAAAAAAACTGTCATTTCCTGTCCCTGATATTCTTCCTTGGCATTTTTAATAGGCGGTTCGTTATACTGACACACTATGTTTTCCTGCTCTTTAAATAGCTGAACTATGCATCTGGTGTGTTGTCCTCCTTTAGGATTGGTTTGTCTGACAGCAGCTAGTCTTATGCATCTCCACAGGAATTCCTTCTGGCTCCAATAAGTTCCCTTGTTTTCTTCTCCTAAGCACCATTTTTATCTCGGCTCTTATAATCACCTTCAAACACTTCTTGGTTAGGAGCCAACCCTTCTCTCTTTCTCTCTCTTTCTCATTTTCTACAGTGTAGAGGTTATAAAAGTACCATTGCCATCTAGCTTCCAATCAACAACTGCCTTTGGGCTCTCATCCTTAATGAAGTATACTCCAGGGTAGTTTTCTATTTTGTTAGCTAGTATGTTTTGGGTTTTCTCTCTCTCTGGCATTTCCAGCGTCTTCAAAACGTTCTTTATTTATTAAGCTGCTACTTCTGTAACTTGACACCTCTTTTGTTTTTACCCTCCGGATGATCTCCCCCTGCATTCTTTTATTTCCCAACAAAGCAAAACAACATTTTCCCACAATTTTCAGAGTCCTCACATTAACCTGGATATATTTTCCTGGGTTTGTCTCCTCCCCTATTTTATGATGCCTTTCAAAACATCCTCTATAGATATATTACCTATAGTAAACTGACAGTCTACTTTAGGATTATGAGATGTACACACCACCTCCAAATTCCACCTCTACCACTTAATTCTCCATGTTTCAGTTAGAATCTCTGACCTCCTCTTTTTCTTGCCAGCCTATTAGCAATTGGTAATAAATTATCATTACTTACTGGTATTTCATTTTCGAATAACTTTATTTGAGGCATTTCAAAGTGATTAAGCGCTCGTCCATACTTCCGCTTGCCCTGTGCCTAGAAAGCCTGAGCCTGAGCAGTTTGGCCTTTGTCCTGCCACTGTCCCCTAGAAACCCCACTTGTTAGTGCTAAATTGAAACAAATGGTAATCCATGGAAATCCCAATTGTCATTTGTTCCAATTCAGTGCTAAAGCATGAGTTTCCTAGGTGAAAGTGGTAGGGCAAATGGAAGTGTGGATGACCCCTAACAACACACACACACACCTGCATAAATATGCTCCTTGTTCAATCTGTCATTCCTCCCCTCCACTAGTGCATTGCTTGAGTGGAAAGGTATTTAGTCCAACCATCTCTATTGAACACATTTCTTTTTAGCTGTCTAAAACATAAAGGTGGATTTTTCAGAACAGAGTCTGCAGGGATCTAATAATGTATTGTTTTCCATTCTGCCCTGTATTTGTCACATGAAGCACTATTTCCATTCTGCTGAAGTTTGCCTTCTGCCAAAAGCTATGTTATGCATCTCTCTGTCCACTGTGGTGAAATTACATAGCTTAATGAAAATCACGGGACAAGTAAGAGAACACCAGCAATTTCTGTTTCTGTTTTCTTCTTAATTTCCTTCAAGTGTAAATCACCCCATAGATGAGCTAATCGCAGGTGCAAGGGCAGCCAAGCTAGTTGCTCTGGTAATGACCCAGTGCCCTGACTATATCTGTGATTAAAAGATGTCAGCTCAGTGGTGTCAGTTTGTTAGTCTGCAGTTAGTCTGCCTCTCATTCAGTGGTATTGAATTGCTGAACTTATTTAGATGTCATGGACAGATTGGACGCAGAGGAATGGTGGGACAAACCAGCCAGGGAACCACCAAGAGAAGAAAGCTCAGAGCCTAGGGAGTGTGGTGGTGGGACAACGATGAATGGGCAGAAAAGAGAGAAGTCTGAGAAGAGGGGCTGTCAGAAGCTGAAGAGGTAACAGGGCTTTGTGAGCTGGGAGAGTCTATGGTGGAAACAAGTCCAGAATCCGAGACAGAAGCTGAGGCGAGAGAGTAGGAAGAGGGAGGCTAAGAGGCAGAGATGAGTCAGGCTTGTATCCCACAACTCTTGCCTCCCAGAACCAGAAGAGGCATGAAAAGGGCAGATGAGAGGTTGGCTGCCCACAGGTACGGTCCCTGTTTGCTTGGGGAAGGCCCTGGAGAAGAGGCGACTTAGACGGCTGTGAGGAGGTGGGGACTTACAGTCTCTGCAACTGATCTTCATGCAGTAAGACCACCTTGAATGAGCTGCTGTGCTCACTAGGCCTGACACTCAGCCAAGTAAGTGGAAGTTGTGTTTTTGCTAATAAAGAGTTAACTCCAACTTTGAACTATGTGATTACTGACCAGCCCGCTCCTGTAACATTAGAGTAATGGAGATACTTTGTACTTGCATGTTTCTGTATACCATCATACCTTGGTAGCTGAATGAAAACCGTTTTGGAAGTCCGTTCAACTTCCAAAATGTTCAGAAACCAAGGTGTGGCTTCCAATTGACTGCAGGAAGCCCCTGCAGCCAATCAGAAGCAGCGGAAGCCACACTGGATGTTTGGCTTCCAAAGAATGTTTGCAAACGTTCACAAACACACACTTCCAGATTTGTGGCATTCGGGAGCCAAACTTACAAGTGCCAAGGCATTTGGCTTCCAAGGTATGACTGTATATCTGTGTCTGCAAAAGTCTACAAGCTGTATTTATCTATATCCAGAATTGTTTTACTGAGCCTTACCTTCCACAACAGCAAGCTAGCTGAACCTTTCTCTGCTTCTGTTTGGTGACTGGTCCTGGGAGAAACTTCCACTGTGTGAATATCTCACTTGAGATTCCCAACAATCCTTAACAGTCTGCTGCAAACCTGTTCTCTTTTGCCTCAGTGACTTCTCAAGGCTGTGTGAAGTCTGACTGCCATGTCCTCTCTTTTCTTTTCTTTTCTTTTCTTTTCTTTAAAAAGGATATTCATTGTGCATCATAGCCTGGAAGAATGCTCTTAAACTATTGCTGCCATTCTCCTCCCAGATACATACCCCCCTGTTTTTGTTCAATAAAAATTCTGCTGCAAAATTGAAAATAAAGCTCTACTTAATTGTGCATTGCAGCAATTTAGCCTGAAAATTCAATCGCCTTGGGTTTTTTATCCATCCCATAATTTTCTATATTTCATGCATCCAATTTTGACAGTGACTGGCTTAACTTTATTCAAAAGAATGAGCAAAAACCAATATTCTTTGAGACTTGAGTGAAATGCACATCTGGTCATGAGAAGCCAACCTTGCTATATCACAGCAAGCCAAGACAATGATCACATTAAGTCCACCCACCTCTCTACATACATAAGCTCTTTCCAAATTCAGCTTGTGGTCTCAAGGACTGCGGGAAGGAAGATGCACACTTGCTAAAAGGATTTCATTTTGAACCATCTTCTATGAAGCTGAAGCCGCAGATGCCACGGAAGTGTATGAATAATATCAGGCCACATTCTTCCAAAGCTATATTTACTGCGGTCCCTGGTGTTATGACAAGTCCTGGTTTCTGACTGTGACAGAAATGAGTATTTCTGCCTGGCTTTGTGGAAGTGGCAGAATTCCAGGTGGAAGAGAGCCCAGGTGGGTGGCTACAGTCTGCAGACGCAATGACTAAGCCATAGAGGCCAGGGAATGGTAGCAAAAACTGAGAAATTGCTAAGGCAACCAGTGAGCTGACTACTCAATTACTGAGTCCCTTTAGAAAGTAAGAAAAAGGCCAAGCCAGTTCTTCCAGACTATGGTGCTTGATTTTTGAAGCATAGAGTTCTTTTATCTTTACAACAAACCCTGTGATTGTGTTTAATGACCTCCTTTCCTCTCTTTTTCATTCATCTTTCTCGAGTTCTCCAAATTCAGGGAACATATACAGTGAAAAGGAGTTTCTAGGTTCTTATTACCCAAAGACATTGTGACCCAATAGCACTCAGTGGCACTCAGTGTGATGGGGCAGAGCCATCCTCACAACATGGGTGTTTCTGCAGCTTTCCTGGATGTGGGTGGGGTAGGGCAGTGGGGTGGCAATAATAATAATAATAATAATAATAATAATAATAATAATAATAATTTATTATTTGTACCCCGCCCATCTGGCTGGGTTTCCCCAGCCACTCTGGGCGGCTTCCATAGAAACCAAAGATACAGTAAAATATCACTCTCCCCATTCCTTCCACGTAAGCCACAGTGACACTGACATTGCGAGGGCAGCCCGCTGGCTCTGTCTCACCACACCTGCCACTCCTGGCATCACCTCTGTTGTCCGGTGCTCTGGAATCTTCTGAAAGCCTTCTAATTGTGTTTTCAAAGCTCTCTTGCACAATAGAGTTGTTCTGGACTATCCAGCAGTTTGGGAAATGTTAACTGTGAATCAAAGCACTGTACATATGCGAGGGATTCTCCTACATCCCACGATCATAGCAGTAAAAAACTGGCACAACATTGAAATAACACCACTTTTATTGTGCTGGGGACATATCTTCAGAATCCAAGTTTTTTGACCAATCAGTAGAAGAGATATAATTAATAAAGACATTTCTACATTATATGTTTGCTTGGATTCATTAGCTGTGTGGTGTAGTGGTTAAGAGAGCCAGTGTGGTGTAGTGGTTAAGAGCGGTGGACTCGTAATCTGGTCAACCGGGTTTGATTCCCCGCTCCTCCACATGCAGCTGCTGGGTGACCTTGGGCTAGTCACACTTCCTTGAAGTCTCTCAGCCCCACTCACCTCACAGAGTGTTTGTTGTGGGGGAGGAAGGGAAAGGAGAATGTTAGCCGCTTTGAGACTCCTTTGGGTAGTGATAAAATGGGATACCAAATCCAAACTCTTCTTCTTCTTCTGTGTCTATTGTGTGTGCGTCAAAAATTGCAACAAGGGAAGGGAAGAAATCGGGATTAATAAACTGGATCTACTTAAACATTTGCTTTCCCCAGCTCTTTGAAGTTAAGATGCTTCCCTCCTTAGTGAAATGATTGATTAAAGGGTGTCTAGTTATTTGGGCATTATTCACTTTGCAAGCAGCATGTAGTATTTTACTTGGAAGCTATGAGAATATAATCTGATTTTCCAGCTCATGAGACAGAGCCACTTAAAATAGGATCCTCCAATCATCTTATTTAAAGGCTTGATTGAACTGGCCGAGAGGTTTTTGTGGGGCTTGGCGTTCGACTGGGCCTGCAAACAGATTGAGCAGGAGGCCAAAGTGGTGAACCATCCAGTGAGAAAGGAAGTAAAACTGCCATGCACAGAACATCTATTTTTATCAAGGCTCATTGCACTGAATTTTCCTGGTTTTTAGTTTTCACATTTAAGCTTGCACTTCTAGCAGGGCAGAGGTTTTTCAATGAGTCGTTGGGCACATTATGTGAATAGACCACTTTTGAAACTATTTCCCATGAGATATGATTCAACCCTCCCCTTTCCATGAAAAGGACAATTCAATTAACTTCACATGTGAAAGATGTCACAATCTGCCTCGTGTGGGGCAAAGCAGCTACCCTAGCTTCCTGCTGCTGCCAGGAAGGAGAGGGGCAA
Source organism: Podarcis muralis (assembly GCF_964188315.1). Lineage (NCBI taxonomy): Eukaryota > Metazoa > Chordata > Lepidosauria > Squamata > Lacertidae > Podarcis > Podarcis muralis. The sequence continues at coordinate 63,874,234 of NC_135656.1, read as the reverse complement.
GCAGTTTGGCGGGCGGGGGCATGCAGTGCGAATATACCATTGGCACCTATCCATCACTGTTGCTAGTGCATTTGCACAAAGCCAGCCTCTTTCCCCTTCTCCTTTCCTCTCCCTCCCAGGAAGCAACAGTGACCCAACTGGTGGGAAGTTAGTGTAGCAGCTCTTCTGTACCCCTTGAGCCACTTCTGCTTAATATGAGCCATAAGGAACTGTCTCTTGGGGAAGGGTTATAGCTCAGTGGTAGAACATCTGCCTTGCAAGCTTAAGGTCCCAGGCTTATTCCCAGACATCTCCTGGAAGAGTTTGGGGAATCCCCTGCCTGAAATCCTGGAGAAACAATACTGAGCAAGATGGACCAATAGTCTGACTTAGTTCAACTCCCTATGTTCATCTGATTGCTCTGCACATAATGTTAATGGGGCAGAGCACCTCCATCAGCCCTACCTCATAAGCTTGTAAAAACAACATTATTATTCTTACTGAATTGGCACCGGCATTTTATCCATTAAAATATTCTGCCTTTGCCTATGCACTCAAACGGTCCCTGTGGTTACTCAGGCTTCCATGATCCACTGAGTTTTCCTCTCAAGTCAGCACTTAGCAGAGCTGATTAATAGCTTCCTTTTAATAAGGGGCATCAAATGCAAACATCAAAAAATTCTTTAGAAAGGCAGATAAGCTTATGCAGCCTTCCAGGCTCTTCACCCCACACAAAAAAAGGAGCCTTGGTTCCCTCCTGATGCTTTGGACCACAACACCCCTCAGTCCCAGACAACATGTCCATAGAATGGGGCTGATGGGAAGTGTAGTCTAAATCTTGTGATTTGGTATGAGAAGGCTGACTTGGAGGAAGATGGAACATACCAGAGCCACAATCCATGAGGCTAAACCACAATAAGCTAGTTTCAGAGAGGAAAAGTGAATGGTTTCATTCAGTGCTATTTTTCTAGAAAAAGAGGTGCCGGAACTCACCATGAATACCTCCCCTTTCTCTTGGAATGACAATGGCACCCACCTGAGAGGTGCTGGAACTGTTTCCCCTTAAAAAAAAGTCCTGGTTTTATTAGGTAAAGGGACCCCTGACCATTAGGTTCAGTCGTGGCCGACTCTGGGGTTGCGGCACTCATCTCGCTGTATAGGCCGAGGGAGCTGGCGTACAGCTTCCGGGTCATGTGGCCAGCATGACTAAGCCGCTTCTGGTGAACCAGAGCAGCACACAGAAACGGTGTTTACCTTTCCACCGGAGCGGTACCTATTTATCTACTTGCACTTTGACGTGCTTTTGAACTGCTAGGTTGGCAGGAGCAGGGACCGAGCAACGGGAGCTCACCCCGTTGCGGGGATTCGAACCGCCGACCTTCTGATTGGCAAGTCCTAGGCTCTGTGATTTAACCCGCAGCACCATCCGTGTCCCTCCTGGTTTTATTACAGGTCCCTTAAAGGGGCATTCAATATACACATTCTCCCTTCCTTACTTGGAGGGCTCCACTGAATATGTATAGATTCTCCTTGTTCAGATATATACCTGCCTAACGGATGCTAGGACCAAACAGAGAATTGGTGACTCATATAATATTTTTTGTTTGTGTTGCTTTCAGATGGATTACATAGTTCTTTGCTTTGATCCAGCAAGGCGAGTCTTATGTTTCACTTTCATCAGGAACACTTTATACATCTATCTGGCTTCTCTCTGCCCCCCATTTCCCTTTTCCAGAGCATTTGTGTCTTCTCCACTATCCCTTTTAAAAGAGAAAAGGAAGCCAGCTATTGCAGCTGTGCTATGCCATGAATTAGAAGAGCCTGTGTCTCTGAAGCCGCTGAGCAGACAACATGCCCAGAGTGAACACGCTCACGCCCTTTCCTCACTTTGATCTGTGTATTTGCATGAAGCAATTGGTTTTTTAAAAAAAAACATTTCTACTTTTTTTTGTTTAAATATGTATAAACCACACTCCCACAGAAAATGTAGAAAGTTTGTGTGCAACATAAAAACTCAATAGTAACACTACAAACATCAACAGCATATCACTAGTGCGTCTCCATGCACAGTTCAAAGTGTTGGTGCTGACCTTTAAAGCCCTAAATGGCCTCGGTCCTATATACCTGAAGGAGCATCTCCACCCCCACAGAGGTCCAGTGCCGAGGGCCTTCTGGTGGTTCCCTCACTGTGAGAAGTGAGGTTACAGGGAACCAGGCAGAGGGCCTTTTTGGTGGTGGTGCCCGCCCTGTGGAACGCCCTCCCATCAGATGTCAAGGAAATAAACAACTATCTGACTTTAGAAGACATCTGAAAGCAGCCCTGTTTAGGGAAGTTTTTAATGTTTGATCTTTTATCATGTTTTCAATATTCTGTTGGGAGCCACCCAGAGTGGTTGGGGAAACCCAGCCAGATGGGCAGGATATAAAGAATATTATTATTATTATTATTATTATTATTATTATTATTATTATTATTATTTAGCTCTTGAAAAGTTTGACCAAGCTGCGGGAGGCAGCGGAAGACAGGAGTGCCTGGCGTGCTCTGGTCCATGGGGTCACGAAGAGTCGGACACGACTAAACAACAACAAAAGCTCTTGGAAAATGCACAGGCCAGAGGGCTGTCTAAGCAATACCGCTTTTAAAGGACAATTGCTGAAAGATAACAGAGATGGTTCCCGCCAGACTTCTACTGGCAAGGCATTCCACAGGGCAGGACTTGACACACTAAAGGCTTAGCCCTAGGTAAAGGCTGACCAAACCACCTTGGCGTGGGGAATGGGGAAGATATCAAAGATCGAGTTGGGGCATAAAGAACCAAGTGATCCTCAAGCTACATCAATCTGGAGCATCTGCAAGAAGTTACTCCAAACAACAGGCACAGTCTAGGCTTGTGCATTTTCCCGCATCTATTGCAAACTTTGCTTCACCCAAATTTCTTGGGGTTTGGATTTTCCTGGAGGTTTGCACTGCTTTGGCCTAACTGCATACCATGTTACTCCAGCAGACCTATCTCAAGCCTAGTCATGGGCAGAGGCACCTGTTCTCCTGATCCACAGCCTGTGCGAGAAGATTTCCTGAAGCCCTCCCTTGAATTTGCTACCAGTGATGCCTTTGTAGTATCATTATGGGCAGGGGGAGGGGAGACCATGCTATGAGAACTGAGAAAGGGCCTCAAGAATCAAGATACCACTGTGCTTTGGTGTAATCCAATGCCTCTGAGTAATGCGACCGTGCGCTTCCGACTTCAATTCTAAAGGGGATATTGCTTTCCTTTTGAATAGAGAGATTGCATTGGCTTAATGTACAATAGTTTGACACAGTCTCTTCAGTTGTTAAAGCTGGAAGGCACATTGTTGCTGCCTAGCAGATGGGGACTTGTGTGAGAGGTGTGTGAAGTGGTTTGCTAAAGATCACACAAAGCAGATAAGGGAAAAGAACAAAACAAAAACTGGAACAGAATGTCAGAGATCTTCCTGTTGCTCTGCGTCATCTGTCCTGTGAACCAGTGGGAGCAGTTTTATGAATGCACTTCTTCCTCCTATATAGAGCATATAGAATGGGAGGAAATGGCAAAGGTTTTAGTCTCACTTGGAGTAGGCAGTGTTAGATCATCAAGGTGCCCCCTAAGTCGTGTGCATGAGCAATTCTAAATAGATAAATATAGATTCACCACACAGGATCTCATATTCCCTGGAAGCTATTTGGAAATAAACATAGGAGATAACGATGAATAATAACCTAATAAATTATCTTTCAAGTGTATAGTGTATCTCAAACAGGGATATCAACATAAATCTGTGGAAGAAGCAAGTTTTCCCTTGCGGCACATAAAATTGTGTTTTGTAAAGCAAAAATCTATTTCCTTAGATTTGTATGTTCCACGTTTTCTTAGGGCCATTAAACTTGGATTCCAAGTTATTGGGCAGGATCTAGAGTTGCCTTTTTGTGAACAGAAGGGTTCCTTCCATTCGTAAGAAAGTCTCAGATCCAACAGAAGGTACCATTGGGAGAAGGCGGGAAGCAATTTCCATCAAATTCCCTGACAGCCACCAGCAACAACCTTCCTCTGTGAGAAGCATCATTCCTGTGGCACCGTGACTGGTTTGCAATTGTGTACTGCTTTTGAACTCTGCTTAGCATTTGCTCCCTATAACTGCTATGATCTGTGCCCCAGGGGAATCATTCTAGCTTATGACTATTATTTATTTGTCTTTCTGATGACTGATCTTCTGTTTTAAAAACCTTCATGCAGCAGCCTTGAACAAATTCATAAAGTCAGGTACTTTCAAGGCATGCTGTGATATCATGGCTTGTAAAAAAAAAGCCTGAAGCTTTTATAGCAAGAAGATATAAATTACCCCTTTCTTTTCACATGGACTAGAATATAGGCAGATGATGGTGATGATGATTACTATTATAAAACAGAGTTCATTGCTTCCTTTAAGAAAGGAGATGGACATCTGAGTACCAATGCTCATCTACTCCCAAACTTGTTTCAGATTAAGAACGTTAACACATTAAAGCTCTTCTGCTTTAAATGCAGAGTTAAAACTGACTGACAGCCAGATACAGAAGTCTAACCTTCCAGATTACAGTGGTACCTCAGGTTACAGACGCTTCAGGTTACAGACTCCGCTAACCCAGAATAGTACCTCGGGTTAAGAACTTTGCTTCAGGATGAGAACAGAAATCGTGCAGCGGCAGCGGGAGGCCCCATTAGCTAAAGTGGTACCTCAAGTTAAGAACAGTTTCAGGTTAAGAACGGACCTTCAGAACAAATTAAGTTCTTAACTTGAGGTACCACTGTACAGTGGTACCTCGGGTTACAAACACCTCAGGTTACAAACACTTCAGATTGCAGACTCTGCTAACCCAGAAGTAGTACTTCAGGTTAAGAACTTTACCTCAGGATGAGAACAGAAATCACATGGTGGTGGCATGGCGGCAGCAGGAGGCTCCATTAGCTAAAGTGGTACCTCAGTTTAAGAATGGTTTCAGGTTAAGAACGGACCTCAGGAACAAATTAAGTTTGTAACCAGAGGTACCACTGTATAGCATAATTTGTACTTTAAAACTTTTTTCCCCTACAGCACTTTCCCAGTTTTAAATTTGTAACCAGGTGGGCAATCCCCCCCCCCCTTCATACTATTTATTCCAGCAGAATGCCCTACATGCCTTGTGCACAGTAATTCTGTCAAAAACAAACAGGAATTAATAAGGTTTGTACTGTGGCTTTGACCTTGGCATGTTCTGCTGTTTGGCTCACTGGACTGTGGCATCAACACTCTCCCACTATCCCAGCCTAATGCTTCAGCAATTCTGGAAGCAAATGAGGAATCCACAATGCCAGAGAGTACAAAACATAGATTTTTTTTAAAAATACATATATTCTAGTTTGAGCACAGTTAGTTCAAGGGTAACTTGTGAAGCAATAAGGAAGAGGTGGGAAAGCTCAGCCCACCCCTTCAAATGTGGCCCTCCAGGTCCCTCTGTCTGGCTCTCAGAACCCTTCTCCTGGCCACAACCTTCAATGACTCTACTTTGCATCATAAATACTTTTGCCTGGCTGATGTATAACCTTGAAATATAATACTGCCTGTTGCTTGTCTAGATGGGGGATATAGGAGGTGTGCAAGTTTGTGTTGTTGCTGTTGTTGTTAATAAAATTTGTATACTGCCCTTCATTCAAAGATCACAGTGCAGTTCACAACATAAAAACACAAAATGAGAAGACAAAATGTATAATAAAAACAAGAACAAACCACAACCCCCCTCCCCCAAACATTGGCTCCCAGTACGTTTCCGAGCACAATTCAAAATGTTCAATTCCGAGCACAATTCAAAAGGTGCTGACCTTTAAAGCCCTAAACAGCCTCAGCCCTGGATACCTGAAGGAGCGTCTCCTCCCCCATTGTTCTGCCCAGACACTGAGGTCCAGCTTTGAGGACCTTCTGGTGGTTCCCTCACTGTGAGAAGTGAGGTTACAGGGAACCAGGCAGAGGGCCTTCTCAGCAGTGGCGCCGCCCTGTGGAACGCCCTCCCATCAGATGTCAAGGAAATAAACAGCTATCTGACTTTTAGAAGACATCTGAAGGCAGCACTGTTTAGGGAAGCTTTTAATGTTTAATGCTGTATTGTGTTTTTCATATTCTGTTGGGAGCCACCCAAAGTGGCTGGGGAAACCCAGCCAGATGGGCGGGAAATAAATAAAATAAATAAATAAATAAATAAATAATCATTCATTTATTATTGGGAATAGAATGTTAATCCGCCAAAGGCCTGGTTAAAGTGGAACATTTTTGCCTGGTGCCTTATTTAGGCGCCAGCCAATCCTCCCTGGGAAGAGCATTCCACAAATGGGGAGCCACCACAGAAAAGACCCATTCTTGTGTTGCCACCCTCCAGAGCACTCTGGAACACCACAAAGTCCTCCTGCCCTTCAAACAACAGCAAAGGATTCGGAAGTACCCCCAGTTGGTCTACTCACTCCTTCAGGAGAGTGCAACCCCATCGAGAGCAGGCAATCCATACATCTGGTCTGGGGAAACCCAGAGAAAAACCATATTTACTAAAGACTGGAAGCTCGTTACAGACTTTTTTTGTGAAAAAAGAAAACGAAGTTATGATATCTGGGTTTGAGGACTGAAAAGAGGATGGGACAGGGATCCCTACATGGTTTGCACCTGCTCAGTGACTCCCGTGCCCCCCTATGCTATGCCCCTGGTCATGCTGGCTATACTCTGCCACTACAGTTGAAGTAGTGATGCTTTTGAATACCAGGTGCTGAAAACCACAGGAGCGAAGAGTGCTGTTTTGCTGGGGTCCTGCTTAGGCAACTGGTTGGCTACCGTGAGAGAACAGAATGCTCGACTAGTTGAGTCACTGGCCTGATCCAGTTTCTTAAGTAAATGACCCCTAATACTTAGAAACACCAAATGAAATATCCTCCAGTTCACTGATGGACATAGGAACATTTATGTGAACACACAGGATATAGGGCCAACACCAATCAGACCAGAATGCAGGGAATTTGAAAAGTGCATATAGAACAGATAATTTCAGAGGGTCAAAGCCACCAATGAGCAAAACCGTAGCCTACTGGGAAAATGAAAAACACAGTGCACTGGTATGCAATACATGTGATTCAGTTAAGCATTCATATCATTCATAAGATATTGTAGAATGCAAGGACACAGAGTTACTCCAGAGTTACACATCAGGCTGCTTGCCAAAGCAAAAGACACAAGTAGCTCTACTTCCAGGATTAGCAGCAGTAAGTCTCTGTATACCAATTGTTGGCAGAAGCGGTTCATTCAGTGGGAGAGAGCTTGAATGCTGCCTTCCCATCAGAGGAGTCACTGGTGCTTAGTGGGAGGGAGAAGAGGAAGGGTGAGGCACTGGAGAGGTCGGTGCAGTGCAGGTGTGATGAAAGCTCTGACCTCCCTGCTGCCCCACCTCTCCTTTACTCCCTTCTGGTAAGTGGCAATGACTCCACTGATGGGAGGTCAGGTGTGTGGCACTGTCCCTCCCCCCATTTACTACTAGTTGCTGGGGGGGGGCGGACCATAGGAGAGGCTTATTGTCCTCACATTCTGTGGTGGGGGCATCTGGTTGGCCACTGTTTGAAACAAGATCCTAGACTAGATAACATTTTGGTCTGATCAAGCAGGACTCTTTCTTAATTCTAAACACAAGTTTGGAAGGAGAAGGAGAAGGAGAAGGAGGAGAAGAAGAAGGAGGAGGAGGAGGAGGAGGAGAAGAAGAAGAAGAAGAAGAAGAAGAAGAAGAAGAAGAAGAAGAAGAAGAAGAAGAAGAAGAAGAATAGTAGTAGTAGTAGTAGTAGTAGTAGTAGTAGTAGTAGTAGTAGTTTGGATTTGATATCCCGCTTTATCACTACCGAAGGAGTCTCAAAGCGGCTAACAATCTCCTTTCCCTTCCTCCCCCACAACAAACAATCTGTGAGGTGAGTGGGGCTGAGAGACTTCATAGAAGTGTGACTAGCCCAAGGTCACCCAGCAGCTGCATGTGGAGGAGCGGAGACGCGAACCCAGTTCACCAGATTACGAGTCCACCACTCTTAACCACTACACCACACTGGCTCTTCATCTGCAGTAATATTCTAGATGGTTTGCGATAGTAACCTTAATGCATCAATATCCATCGAAGCGTGACAATAGCGACTTACCCTAAAGGATAATTTGGAGTCCCCCCACCACCAGGAACAGGTTTAAAGTGAGTATATTATTCACTTACCCAATGTGAATATTGCTTACGACAGTTTTATATTGTCATGCTATTAGGGCTATTTATCTTCAGGCACTGCTGCTGACACACTTTCATTCCACTGTCCTGTGTGCTAGAGAGTGGCTGCTTTTCATCTTCATAAAGAATGAAAGACAAGGAGAAGGTGGACTTGGCCTCTCTAGCAAGATTAATTCCCAAAGGCAGCTTTGGTTTGAATCTCCATGTCCATGTCTGGATATGTATGTAATGTCCCTCATCTTTCATGGCCTTGAAGGTGAGGGCCAGTGACACATTAGAGGTATGCTAAAATACGCAATCAACCACATGCAGGTTTTATGGATCACAGAATGGCTATGCATTCTATTGAATGCAGCATAGTATATTCTATGCATGTACTATTGAATGTCATTGCAGACACTTCTTTGGCATCCATAGAAGAAGTTCAGGTGATGAATGCAGGTTAAATCACATACTGTGTGGCAGGCCAGGAGATCTTAGGACTGGGTGGAGAACTCCAGTCCATGAGCTGAATTTGACCCCATCTGGCCTCAGGTACTGCCCCCACTTTCCCTCTCCGTCTCCCCACCCCATTACAATCATTGTGCCTTGATATATTCTGCATTGGATTATAAACCAGTTCAGACCCCTTGAGCGTATAAATGAAATCAGGTCAATGGCTCCATCTGGTCCAGCATTCTCTTCTCTCAGTGGACAACCAGATGCCCACAGGAAGTCTGCAGACTGGACCTGAGTGCAAGAACACTTGCCCCCTCATGTGGTTTGCAGCAAGTTGCCATTGATAGTGATCCTATCTCAACGGAGATCTCAGTGGGGATCCTGCTTCATCCTCTGGTATCTCAACAAGAATGCTGCTCCAAAAAACAGGGGCAGCCACACTGAAACCTCAGCTCCAATATGAACATCCTGATAATTTTTAAAAAACAACTGAAAGGTTTCACATAAGTGCTTTAATTAATAATAACTAATGAAATAACATTTCAAGTCTGTTCCCTCCACACATGACCTACTTATTATTTATTTATTGTCGTTAATTGCATTTGCATTACACTTTTCCTCTAAGGAACTCATGGTGGTGTACATGGTTCTCCCTCTCCTCATTTAATCTTCACAACAATCCCAGGAGGTAGGTTAGGTTGAGAAACAGTGACTGGCCCAAGGTCACCCAGTGAGCTTCATAGACCTCTAACCACTACATCACACTGGCTTGTCCGTGTAGGCAGAGCGTGCCCTTCCATGAGGCAAGCTGAGGCAACTGCTTCAGGTGGCAGAATACAAGGGGTACCTATGAGGGCCTGCCCCCAATGCTGCCCATCACGGGAGAAACAAAGAGAAGCAGCCCTGGCAGTTTCCGGGTTCTGGTGAGGACACACAAGAGAACCTGCAAGATTGTGGGAGAGCCCTACAAGACCTCACCAGAATCCAGAAGCCGCAGCCATGCAATCCTGGTAAGGGAGGCCTTGGTGGGGTGTGGCCAGTGGGGCAGGCAGCACATGTGTAGGACAGCTCCTTCCTTTTTTGCCTCAGGTGATGAAACAGAATGGGCTGTCCCTGGTATAGGGAAAGGCACTTGAAATGCGGATTCAACTATCTCATCCTGACAACATAAGGCTTACTGCCAGCAGGGGTGGGGGAAGCCTCTCAGGGCACCTGGGGTGGGGTGCACACATGCGGCGTCCATACCCGTATGGACCTCGGATGCTCTACAGCTGGGTGGAGGCAGCGGACCATCTTGTCACCTCTCCCAGGGTGGCACCCGGGGCCCACCGCCCCCACCCCCACTTTGTACACCCCTGCCTGCCAGCACAATGGGACTTCCCCCATACACTCTACACCCTCCCCAAATCTTCTGCAAAGGATTAGGGAAAACCCCAGAACAGGGGAGGGGAGGGGGCAAAGTTCACTGTGCAAGCAATAATCCTTGCATTGGTAGAACTACTTCCTTAATGCTATGTTAGATACAGCCCTTGGTTGCTTGTTTTTTATCCTTTTGCTACACAGTTCCATGTGGCATTACTGACGGTATTACGAGAAACAAGAGTGGCAGCCCCGGTCAGGCCAACATCTTTACTTTGCATCCAGCAAGAAAGGGTGGAAGGAAGGAAGGTCACAAGTCATTGAGGGTTTTTCTTGTTACATCTGACTTTGCCTGTAGGATTACTTCATTATAACTTCTCATTACAGTAATTGCAACGTTAACTAAAGATTTTCCCATCTTGCAAGTTCTGAGGAGGCTGGGGATTTAATGATAACTCTGAATAATGCCAAATGGCAGAGGCAAAAGGTGAAATTATCACCGGGCTCTCTCCATTTCAGATCAAGAATGTGTGAGGTCAAGGGGCCATGCAGAAAAGATAATTGCTAATTAAGATTCAGAAGGGCAGGTGGGTAACACAGCAAAACATCCTTGTGCTTCATCGGGTGGCCAATTGATTACCAGCTCTGGTGCTTGATTAAAACTTCAGCAATGATTAATTGATTAATACATAAACCCTCTTTTGGAGTGGGCAACACATGGGGAATTCTAAAATGAGGCCCTTGTGTTCACCTCAAGGTAATCTTCAAAGCCTGAAAGATTTACAGTCCTGCTGCTGTCCTCATTTTTACTTTGGCTTTCTTAGCTCCAAATACAGAATGAAAATGAGGTTTTATTGAAGTGGCCAGTTGGATTTAACCCTTGGCTTGATGGCAGAGCTTGTATGACCTTCAGATTTCTCTCTGTATAATGTAACCTTTGTGTATCTCAAAATTGTAAGACGACGCAAACGTTTTTTAAAGAGATTACTCACACTGGCTAGTGGTCCTCATGTAAACATCTTGGGAGCATATGGAGCTTCTATTTAGCTTCTGCTCAATATTGGGAGTGTGATCTGGTCATTAAATGCTCTGAATGAGCGCTGTGCCAAAACTGGTCCTTCAATTTCTCTATAGTTTTCTCCCTCTTTGAAGAAGGCTTCCATTTGTCTGCCTCATTCCCATGGAACTTAATGGTTTCTTCAGGATTTCAGAGGGTGTGGGGATAGGGTTTTGAGATTACTATTAAGTCAAAGCAACTTGACAACAGATCAAAATATAAACAGATCAAAACAACTTTTTAAAAGCTGTATTAGAAATGATGTACAATACAAAAATTTTAAAATGCTCACCCATAAATAGAATAAGCAGGCCAGGTCCAGACTAATCCCACGAAAAGATGTGTTCCATAGTAGAGGTTATCTTAACCACAAAAGCCTGGATAAGCTTACTTTATTGTTGTAACATGGCCAAGGGTGGTGTATTTTTCTTTCTTTCTGGTAAACATTTTCCAGCTCTCTGCAGCCTCCCTGGCTGCCTGTGAGTCCCAATCTAAAAAAAGAAAAAGAAAAACAATTGGAGGAGTTTCCTCACGATGTTGTCCGCATTGTGGAACATGAGCACCTGAGAAGGGTACAGATTGCAGACCACAGAATAAAGATGATTTGTAGAATGTAAGAAAATACATGTTTCTTTTCATAAAGAAAAGAGGGTGGCGCTTGGGGGGGAATTGTCATCCCGCCACTCCTTGGTGTGTGGAGTGCCTCAGGGTGCGATTCTCTCCCCGATGCTTTTTAACATCTTTATGCGCCCCCTTGCCCAGCTTGTCCGGAGTTTTGGGCTGGGCTGCCATCAGTATGCTGATGACACCCAACTCTATCTGTTGATGGATGGCCATCCTGACTCGGCCCCAGACACACTGATCAGATGCTTGGAAGCTGTGGCTGGATGGTTACGTGGGAGCCGGTTGAAGTTAAATCCTTCGAAGACAGAGGTCCTCTGGCTGGGACGGGACGATATGAGATTGAGGGGGCAACTCCCTTCTCTTGCGGGGGTGCAATTAGTGCCAGCACCGTCCGTTAAGAGTTTGGGTGTAATCTTCGATACCTCCCTCTCCATGGAGGCGCAGATTGCAGCTATAACAAAGGCGGCATTTTTTCATCTCCGCCAAGCTAAGCAGTTGGCTCCTTACCTCTCTCGCCCTGACCTAGCCACTGTGATCCACGCGACGGTCACCTCCAGACTGGATTATTGTAACTCGCTCTACGTGGGGCTGCCCTTGAGACTGACCCAGAAACTCCAGCGGGTGCAGAATGCCGCAGCGAGACTCCTTACGGGGTCTTCGCTGCGAGATCACATTCATCCGGTGCTATACCAGCTGCACTGGCTCCCGGTGGAGTACAGGATCAGGTTTAAGGTGCTGGTTTTAACCTTTAAAGCCCTATACGGCCTAGGACCCTCGTACCTACGGGACCGCCTCTCCTGGTATGCCCCACAGAGGAACTTACGGTCTTCAAATAAAAACATCTTGAAGGTCCCAGGCCACAGAGAGGTTAGGCTGGCCTCAACTAGAGCCAGAGCTTTTTCGGTTGCGGCTCCAACCTGGTGGAACGCTCTGTCGCAAGAGACAAGGGCCCTGCAGGACTTGACATCTTTCCGGAGGGCCTGCAAGACAGAGCTGTTCCACCAGGCCTTTGGTCAGGGCGCAGCCTGACTCCCTCCTTTGGCAATCTCTACAAAGCTTTAGTCTATGGTTGCCATCAATTTGTATTTTAATTAATTTTTAGAATGTATTTATAATGTTGTACTGTTTTAGTGTTGTTAGCCGCCCTGAGCCCGGCTTCGGCTGGGGAGGGCGGGATATAAATAAAATTTATTATTATTATTATTATTATTATAAACTCCTCTCGGCCACCTCAGAAATAAAGTATGCCCAACAAGAAGAAGAAGAGAAGGAGAGTTTGGATTTGATATCCCACTTTATCACTACCTGAAGGAGTCTCAAAGCGGCTCACATTCTCCTTTCCCTTCCTCCCCCACAACAAACACTCTGTGAGGTGAGTGGGGCTGAGAGACTTCAAAGAAGTGTGATTAGCCCAAGGTCACCCAGCAGCTGCATGTGAAGGAGCGGAGACGCAAACCCGGTTCCCCAGATTACGAGACTACCACTCTTAACCACTACACAACACTGGCTCTCAAAAACAGTGCACCTCCCCCATGAGAATTCCACCAAAAATTTAACTGCCCTTTGATCATTTTTGAATAGAAGATGAATGGTGAGCAGGGGAGAAACTCAGGTAGAATCAGAATTACTCTGAACCAACCTACAATAACTTTGAGGGAAATCTCTCCCTCTTGTGGACGTCTGGCTACCTATTTAGAGGCACATTCCCAATCTCTGTCACTATGAGGGTGAACATATGAGGTACATTCTATGTTAGCAGGGACCATTCTGTCCTCATGCAGCGCGGGACCCAGGAGGGCTGGGAGGTGGCTGTCATGCAGCCATTGATGGCATTTCTAAGCCTAACCATGCTATCTTGCCTTCTTTCTGCATTATTAAAAATAGAGCCATACTTAGTGCAGAATCAAAATTCCTCCCACATTTCCCCTGAAGACATTCTCTTTCTCTGCTTCACACTCTTCGCTTTGCTAGGAGGCTTGTTTATCTCCTTTAATTGTTCTTTTTTATTCTTATTTTCTGCACCACCTAAAAGCATCATTTGCGATGTCCAGCGTTGGGCTTTGGGTTGCCTTGAGCACAAAGCCAGAGAGAGAGGAAGAGACAGGGAAAAGGAGCACATTCAGGTGAAAGGGAAGAGAATCTCGCTTGTTTGCTAATGGTGTGCCTGGCAAATGACTAGAATTTTAGACAAAAGAGTAATGCTGAGAGTTTTCTGCTTGAGTAGGAGTAGATGACAGGAGGGGAGGTAGAGTAGAGAGCAGTGGGTGAATGGGGCATTCTCTGGCAGAATAAATTTTCCTTTCTACTTTCAGATTTCATGTGGGGGACTTGATTTTTTTCTGTCTACTCGTTTGAAGGGGGCAGGGATAGAGAAACAGCTCTTTGCAAGTACAAAAACTAGCTACAATAGTTTTTGCTACAATAGATGAAAATGGCCAAAATGTCAAAGAATCATTCAGAAGCAGAAGCAACAAATACATTGTAAATGAAATGTATCACTTTCCCAATTTCTAATAGTTGTGGTCAATGACTACCCTTAGAGTAAGTGGGGAAAAAATGTTATTAGGAAACTTGGTACAGTTACGAGAAGTCATTTTTATTCTAATAGCAAGATAGTGGCTACTCATGCTTTGCAACAACATCAAAAAGTATATGAAATTATAATTAATGTGCATGCTAACTTGGATCACTAAATTAATTGCTAGATAACACTGAGTACTTCAGTACTTGGAAGTAGCAGAGCATTAAGAGCCTGTCAAACAATATAGTGAAGTCAAATGAATGATTGTAATCAATGAGAGATTCAATTAGACGCCACATTGGAGTGGGAATAAATTTCATGCTAACAATTATTACAGTGAATCACAACAAAACGAGGGGTCTCATGGATGTGGTTTCTATTTTTGAACTAAATGCTTCAGCATAAGCAATTAGGGAATGGCAACAATAGGAAGAGTGAAGGAAAGGTCAGTGCTGTAAACAGATCTGTTTTCCAAGTCAAGTGTGCACAGCATTATGTCCTGAACAAGATGTCAAGAGCAGCCAAAATGGGAAATGGTACCAATAGCTCTTAGAGTAACCCTCAGTGAGATACATTTTGTTTCATCTTCCAGCCTATGAATATACCTGGCCAATCAGGATGAGGGGTGGGGGAGAAATTTGATTCATTTAGCATTAAAGCCAAATTTAGCAAATGTTCACTTCCCAGAACAATGTGAGACCTGAAACGCAGCCATCCTTTGAAATTTGCACTCATCCAAATTTCTCCAATAAACCAACATTTACAAAAATGCACAGAATAGGTAGAATTGTGCAGAAAAATGAATATATTAGTGAAATACACAAAAATGTGTTATATTGGGATTAATTGCTTACAAAAATGGGTACGTTGGTCAAAACTGGATGCAAAAATGCTGATGGATTTCCAGAGTGATTTAAAAAAGAGAACTCACAAATTGCTGCAGAAATGTGAACTAAATTTAAGACTGGGAAAACAATAAATGGAGAAAACAGAAATTGACAGAATCTTCCATTCTTATTTAGGAAAAACAACTGCAATTGGTAGAACCTGCATATCCATCATATTTGTGTAAGCTCCAAGTTTATTTTGAATTGGTGGCCACTTAACGAAAATGATTCGTTTGTAATTAAGCTTCTGAACTCACACAAACAGCCACAGCTGCAGCTAAGAGGGTGATACTGCTAATCATTTGATCTAACAAGGCACCAGCGGAACTGGTAAACCTCAGCAGGTTTAGGGTGAATACAGATACCTATCAAATGGTACTTTCCAAGGTGGGCATATAACAACATATCCAGATGTGATTAGAACATACAGGGCAGTATTCACTGTATAACACAATTATGGTACAGTCATGTTAATCATGTTGGGACGCAGGTGGCGCTGTGGGTTAAAGCCTCAGCACCTAGGACTTGCCGATCGAAAGGTCGGCGGTTCGAATCCCTGCGGCGGGGTGCGCTCCTGTCGTTCGGTCCCAGCGCCTGCCAACCTAGCAGTTCGAAAGCACCTTCGGGTGCAAGTAGATAAATAGGGACCGCTTACTAGCGGGAAGGTAAACGGTGTTCCGTGTGCTGCGCTGGCCTGCCAGAGCAGCGATGTCACGCTGGCCACGTGACCCGGAAGTGTCTGCGGACAGAACTGGCTCCCGGCCTATAGAGTGAGATGAGCGCACAACCCTAGAGTCTGGCAAGACTGGCCCATACGGGCAGGGGTACCTTTACCTTTACCTTTACCTTTACATGTTAATCATCTTAATATCTGGCCTCTGCCTGGTAGAAGTTGCTATTCTTAAAGAATTGTGTTAGGCCACATCACTCAGGTATAACATGTCATACACAAAGAGGAAGGAGGAACAGAGCTCTGGAAGAAAATATAGCTTTAGGAGAACAAATCCTGTTGCACAAAAGGCAAGGTGCTTTGAGACTGTGGTAAGTGATGCAATTTTTATTTTTAATCTAAACATTGTTCATTTCATTGAAATATTTCCCCTCTTACAGAGAAAGGTATTGTGCAGAAACATAAAATATTAATGCAGAGCCATAGATGATTAGATTCCATATACATATATATATATTCCATTAATCTGCAGAATGATGCAGTAAATCGCACAGACTGTGTTTTCAAGACATCACGTATTTATATTCTAATATATATTTTAAAAACCTTCCAATACACCATTCTACATAAGAGGGAACTTTAGATAACAAATTTGGGGGGAAGTGTGGGTTGTTCTCTTGCCATCTGCTTAAAAGGATCATTAACTCCTCAATTGTTAAAAATGGAACAAAACAGGGCGAGGGTTTGTTGTTGTTGTTGTTGTTTTATAATGGGAAGAAAGCTGAGGCTGAACAGCAATGCTTCCACACTTCTGTAGCCCCATTCTCAGGCTGTGAAGACAGCGAGGCACTTTCTTCACACTTGGGAGTGCCCTGGAAAATTTCCGAGTTGCACACTTTCATGAACAGGGAACTTACATGATTAGCAGGGAGGGACAGTAACAGTCTGAGGCTTCTGCATCTCCCCCCACCCTATCCCCATTTTTTGTTGCTGTAAACAATTTCCCCAGGTCAGCTGATTTCCCAAAGTCACTGCAGTTCTGCTCTGCCTACCCAGAGCCATTGCACCCCACAATGCTTCTGGTGCATTGTGGGATATGATGACCCTGGAGAGACAAAACACAATCGTTGTTGCCATGGGGAAGTGGCAGGAAAAACAGTACACAGCCAAAAGGGAAGTGGGCGGTTGTAAAAATAAGAAGCTTCAGAATGCTGTCTCTCCATGCTATTCCATGGGCTGGACTTCTTCTTTTTTTAAAAAAGCTACAATAACAACTGCATGGGGTTAGGGGGAAAATACAGATATAATTATAATAAGTTGTATATACATGAATCACTACCATGGGTATCTGGGGGAATGAAGCCAAGATTGAGAGTGGTTCTGTAATTTTGCTTGTCAGAAAATTATTCAGTTATTAATATATTTCAGCTTTGTTTGTTGTGGAAGTCAGTGAATCCAGCTGGGGAAAGCAGCACTGAATAATCTGCTCTCAAACCAGAAAACCACTCAGATGCTTCATAATTTTGGGCCTGGAATACTGAACACATGGCTCCCTGGTGGATTCGAGCTATGCATTGAGCCACTAACAGCGACTCCCACTAAGACTTCAGTGACTGAGCAGCAGGGATATGAGGGATCAGGTAGTTCTTGAGGTATCCTGGAGCCAAGTTGTTAAGGGTCTTTAAATTAATACAAGAACCTTGATCCTGCCCCGGTAGTATAGGGAGCCACAGTTTCCTCATCTCTGGTTTAAATAATCATTTCTTTAAGTGGTGACACACTGCAACAAATCACATGCTATGCAATCATTTGACATAAATTAAAAAAAACAACAGCCAAATGTGATGTGAAAAATGGTCGCTCATTATTCTTGGTGCACTGGCAAGCATAGCACAAACATGTGAAGTCTCTCACTATGCACTGAGAGACTGAACTGGAATCATGTTAGGTTGCTGTGCTGGAGTATATTGTCCCTGGTTCATTGTAGAGCAGCCCCTGACTCGCCCGTTGCAATTTCATACCTGCTACAGTGTCAAACAGGACGCGGGTGGCACTGTGGCTCAAACCACTGTGCCGCTTGGGCTTGCCGATCAGAAGGTTGGTGGTTTGAGTCCCCATGGCGGGGTGAGTTCAAAAGCACGCCAAAAAAGTGCAAGTAGATAAATAGGTACTGCTTCGGCAGGAAGGTAAACAGTGTTTCCATGTGCTGTTCTGGTTCGCCAGAAGCAGCTTAGTCATGCTGGCCACATGACCCAGAAAAACTGTCTGCGGACAAACTCCCTTGGCCTGTAAAGCGAGATGAGCGCCACAACCCCAGAGTCGTTTGCGACTGGACTTAACTGTCAGGGGTCCCTTTACCTTTACAGTGTCAAACAGCCACAATGATAAAATGCAAGCATTGCACAGGCTCATGAAACATGCACAGTCTCTGCCACCACCTCCACCCACTGAGAGCTGCTGAAATGGGTTGCCCCACTGAAGCAGCAGCATAAGGCAGGACTAGATCTCTCCAGTTGCTTCCTTCTCTACTAGTGCAGCAGAGTCACTCCACGTACAACTAGTGCTTCCTAAGCCCTTCACACCCACACACCCATTCCTCTTTGTTTTGTTGCCTCCAGCCTGTGTTGCCTGGCAACAGGTCTCTGCAATCTCCTCACAGACAAAAGCTTTTACTTCTGTCATATAGATGTACTAATCTGGTTATTTACAGGGGATTGGGTCTCATTTTGAGCACTTTCAAGGTCAAAGGATGTCAAGAGGATGGCAAAAGGGGTCCCACCAGAGAGTAACCGAGTCGGTCGAAAGGAGCAGGTGGGCAAAGAAGGAAGCACATGGAGAAAGTCAAAGGTTACATTCTCAGTGATGTATCTATTCGAATTTATAAATTATTATCCTGGCAGGATCGCAGCCGGAATCCACACCGAGGGAAATCACAACATCCGCTCCTTTTGGCAAGAAAAACAGTGCCTTGGTGACACTGCTTCACACTTGTGGTGTAAGCTACAATAATAGATTCAATAAAATGTGTCCTTCTTCCAGCTTTTCTTAACCTACTTGAAAACAAACACCACTACTTTTCAGATGCCACAGAAGTTTTCTTCTGAACTAGCAACAACTTACTAGCAAGGCTTCCAACACCACCTTGTTCTCCTGGTAGTAACATTTGCTTACCCATCTACTCCTGAGTGTCCTGGTGGCCTTTCTCCAGAATGCTTTCATTCCAGGATTTTCCCTGCTCTCCAGCATTTCCCAGGTGTTGAGGGTTTTATTTCTATTTTTATTTCCATTTTTAAAAATGCCAAAGAGCATGTGCCATTGCATTTTATGCATGCGTTTTATGCCATATTTTATTGGTGTTATCTCTGTGGCGTTTTATGTATTGTATTTTTACTGATGCTGTCCTGGTTGTTTGGATTTTAATGATTTACAGTAATTCATAGAGAACATTTTGTTTATTTTCATTTGCCGATCTTTCGTTGGCATTACCGTGTGATATATGCAAAATGGATTATTTAATTTTAGTGAACTGTTTAATCTTAGCTGCATTTTTTAATTGTTATGACCTTGTGATCTTTGTTGTACATTTTGTCATTGCTGTGGGTTGTAAAGCGCCTTGTGTACAGTTCCATCTCTGTGTAAAAGGACTCTGGAGAAAAGCAAGTTGTTCACTGTCCAGCAGAGATAGGAGCGAGGCATGCCAGTCACTCTCTTGTCTGAACAACCAAAGGCCACTTTCTTGTAGTGGCATCCCATGCTTTGGTTGCATGAAACTAAGTACTGAACTGAAGCCACTCTTAACTTCCACCCAATGGCTTCTCTCCACATTTGATGCAGCAAGTCATAGATGGCCATGGTCTCTAAGGGAGTTTATGGTTGGGCAAATTGATTCTGGGCCTGATTTGTTTCGCTTATAAGATGTGGAGCAAGTTCCATACTGTCTGTTTTGTCCTAAACTCTTTATATATTTACTCCTTTTCAATACAAACATTCAATGAAATATTACTGTAGAGATTCTTTTATGCTAAAGCCAGCACTGGGAGATAGCATCGATTGCTTTAGGCAGGGCTGATGTGCCACTGAATATATAAGTTAAAAAAGGTATATATATTAATGTTCTCTGTTTCTACAGAATCTTGAATCTTAAATTATTCAGTCTTTGTTCAGAGGGAAGCTATGACAACAGCAAATCATTTATCACAGCTCAGGCAACGGTTCCAATCTCATTTAACAACAACCTTCCAGCCAATCATAATTCCCCATCTCCCATTCTCTGCAGTTGTCAAATGCAGAATGAAATCTTGCATTCTATTTAGATTCAGACATTTGCTAATCACACAAGCTAATGGCACCCTCTCCTTTAATATCCCCATCTTTGTAGAAAAATGAATCATATTTTTTTTCTAATCTACCCTGCCTTTTCTAAATATAGTCCCAGGTTGCAAATATACATTTCTTTAAATCTGTTGTGGGTTTCTCCCCAACCCTCTTAGGTGAATTTGAGGATGCTAAGGATGGTAAGGGATGCACATGGAAGAGGGGAGAGCAGAAAAAGTCTCATTCTGTAAGCATAAGTCATGTCACTTGTGCATTTTATAACTCAGCCTTGAAGCTCAATGGTTAACCTTTGCCAACTGTCCTCTATCAGCCTGTCATATTTTTACAATCTTGTGCAGATAAATGGGACAGACAATGAAGTAGGTTGCCATGAACTTCTTGGAGGAATGCAATTTAAGAAAAAAGGATAAACCTCCAGTGTCCTACCAAGACTAAAGGTTGGAGATATCCATGCAACTGTCTATGTTCTCATGTATGAACATTCATGAAGAAATCAATAGCTCTGAAGAGTCATGGGGGTGTTTGAACAAGCTTGAGACTATTAAATGCATACACAGTGTGTTGCATTATTGAAATTTGCCATCCTTGAGGAGAACGAATTCTCCTTGAATTCTTCTGGCTTTTGTAAAAGAGAAAATCTACACAAGAATGGGACAAAGTAAGTGTGTGTGTGAAAACACAACCAAAGGACATTCCTCAATGAGGACAATTTTAACTTTGAAGAGTTCTATATGCAAACAGACACACTGGTTTTCCAAAGTGACAAGGGCACTCTGAAGCAAGTTCCCTGAAAAACCAGCCTTGTTAAACCTATTCAGTTAACACATTTCAAGCTGGACATCTGTCAGACTGAAGTGTCAGACACTGGGTAGTAATAGTCTGGTTGCGTACTCTTGTGAGTTAGCAAACTCAAGTGCTCAGGCTACAGGCATTTTCTAACACTTAAGTTCGGTAGTGATTTCCAAACATCAATGGTTCCTTCATGTAGAAAAGCTGTCTGGAAGTCAACTCCATCAAGTTCTACTGGATCCAGAGGCCAGTTTGCTGGCAAAGAAATTATTGTTATTAAGGCTGACAAATGGATGACCAGCTCCAGCTGGAAGACTGGCAGGTGACATTTAACCAACCATAGCAGTGCAGAGGAACAACGACCTCTTTATTTCCCTTCTAGCGGGAATAATTACCAGGTTCCGCTTCACAAGTTTGATTCCTATCAGCCACACATTGCTTCCACTTGGCAAAGGAGAGGCAACTCAACTCTGTTTCATAAAATGAAATGGAGGGGAAATAATGAGTAGATGAACTAGATTAAGGAAAGAAAAACTACTCTTCACTATGATCTGTCACACCTTCGGAGGATGCAGGCATTATGCACATTAGCTATAATTTATGCATAGATTTCTAGGCTGCATTCCCCCTCCACCAGGTGATGCTCAGAAAAGACTAACAAACACAAAAGTCAAATCAACTCCAACGTTAAAACAGCTATATAAACACCCACATAATACACACCAGTACAATCAATACTTTGCAGAGGTAATGCTGCATGGATTTGGTTTAATGAGTTCAATTTTGGGTCCAGAGAACCTGCAGATTTGGTCTAGAACAGGGACGGAGAGTCTGTAGTCCTCCAAATGGTTTGGATTCCAGCTCTCATCTGTCCCAGTCAGTATAGCCAATGAACAGGGATGATGGGAAGCAGTCCAGTAATGTGTACCCCATATGACAACATATGGGAGACACACAAAAACTTGTAGAACAAAAACAAAGTGAGAGTGTCTGAGCTTTTGCACATCACAAAAAAAATGTTTTTCCTCCAGCCAAACTACAGAACATATTTGTTGCAATATTTTCTCCTCTGCTTCTGGAAGGCAAAAGAGGGAACTTAATCCAGCCTCGAAAAGATGTGTTATACCTACTTAACAGCATCCTGACTGTTAAAAAAGATGCAAAAGTCCTTTCAATTTCACAGCACAGATATCTGCAGAATTGACACAACCAAATGCTGTGGAAGCTCATCTACATTTTAAATGAACCAACTGCAGCCTTTGGGCAATCTTGAGTATTAATAGATGTATCTGTAAAACATATCAGGTTTTTTTCCAACAAACAAAGCAGACAGATATATCTTATTTATTTTTTATTTATTTATTTATTTATTTATTTATTTATTTATTTATGTATTTATTTCATATTTTGTAGCTTTAAAAAATGCTCCCAGCACACTAAGGCAGTCTCTGCCTAAGGCTTAAAATCCCAAAGACATAACACAAAAGGAAAAGGAGATTGGGAGGGAGGAGGGGTGGGGGAAACAAACTCAGGCACTTCTTTAAAAAAAAAAAAAAAAAAAAGCACACAAACACACAACCATACCCACAAACCCAACAGATGGATCTGCTGCTGAAGCCTACCCGGGGGGGGGGGGAGAGGGGGTGGTGGGGGCGGTCCATCCCAGGTGTCACCACTGAGGGGGGTGACAAAATGCCAGGTGGCACTCACTGCGCGGCCTGCAGCGTGTCCGAGCCACACGTCTCTCCTGGGTGTGACGCGGTGGCTTGGGCGCTCGCAGGCTCTGTGCTGCCCCAAATGGCCTCCCCCTCAGCTGTAGGGTGGCTGAGTGGGAGGAGGCAGGCAGACTCCTCGGAGGCCCCATGAAGCATCCTGCCCCACCCCATGGGCAGCTGGCCCCGCCCCTGGGTGCAGGGCACAAGCGCCACCCCAGGCACCCGATTGGCTTGCTGCACCACTGAGCCTACTTACTGTTCAAATTAGGCCCCAGAAGGCCACTAAGAATTAACCTTGTATCTTGACCTTCTCTTCTTCTCAGGGAAGTTAGTTCTGGTGGTTTCTGTGTACAAACAGTGGGGGCCATGTGCAGATAGTGAAAGCAGCCATAACTGGAGATGACAGATTCTATCCATTCTTGGCTCTACTTTTTCATTTCCTTATTGCTTTTCAATTTGTGATCAGCAAACAAACAAAACAAAAAAACCCCTGAAAAACACACTAACCCATGGCATCAGAGACCACTGTCTGCAGAGTTGAATACACACCACAAGCTGCACTGTCCTGAATCCCATAGGTAAGAACTGCACTTCCCTACTCAGCAGAGAAAAGAACAGTTTGATAACAGCAGTGAAGCCCTGGTAATTTCCAAAGCCATTTAGATGAACATGTTCCACAGGCACCAAGAAAACAACAGACCAATATAGAGGCAGGGCAATTAGTTCTTCTTCACTCCATGTAATCAGTTCTTTAAAGTGGATCCTTTGGAGAGGAATGGGTTTTCACAGCATGCTCTGCTGCATTCCACAGGATCATACAACTAGGCAGAACCTCAGAGCATGTTCCTTTCCTTCTCTGGAACCAAATGCTTCATTATGCTTGCAGGGAAGTTGGGGCAACACTACTCACACATTTTTCACAAGTGTTTGTAGCTGAGCCAATATACCTGCATCTCCTTTTCAGCCATTTTTGACAATAATTGTGATTATGTTTGGGATGAGGAGGATGCTATAGGTTACAGGGGCTGGGTGGGGATCTACAAGCTATGTTAAGCACACTAGTTAAAATCTGATTAGGATGCACCACTCCTTTTTCTTAATGAAAAGCAAACAGGAAAGGAGGACCTAGATTGAGAACAAAACATGGGAATCTTCTTTAACTCTGTCCCCATTTTGTTTTCCTGCTGAAAATCCTCACCACTGCTGTTCTTTGCTGCAAATAGTATAAGGGACAAATGGAAGTTTCAAAGAGACAAAACACTGTAATTGTGTATTTCTCCTGATAATGAGTCAAGAGAAGTTAATGTTAAAACTGGCCTTCCTGGAGTCAGCACTGCTGGCTTTTAATCACACTCCGAACATCTTCACTGCAGCGTAAAGGAATTGCATACAACCTTTGAAGCCTAAATCCAGGATTCCATCTTCTTAGATGCCATCTTCCTGATTTTTATCGTGAGAGCATGGTGGTCATTTGGGTTGCTGTGATCTTGAGCAATTTCGTGCCACACACCACCAAAGCACTTTTTCAAGCACGGTGCCCCAAAA
Source organism: Podarcis muralis (assembly GCF_964188315.1). Classification (NCBI taxonomy): domain Eukaryota; kingdom Metazoa; phylum Chordata; class Lepidosauria; order Squamata; family Lacertidae; genus Podarcis; species Podarcis muralis. The sequence goes on along the minus strand of NC_135656.1, from coordinate 63,850,052 downwards.
TCTACATTTTGGGGTGCAATGTAAGATCATGCCCCCCAATTGCTTTTGGGGGGGGGAATTGTGCTGTGAAATCAGTGGCGTAGCGTGGGGGTGCAGGGGGGGCCGGCCGCACCGGGCGCAACATCTGGGGTTAGGGCAAATCCACAGGTTAGGGGGCGCAAATCCACGGGTTAGGGGGCGCAAATCCACGGGTTAGGGGGCACAAATTACTTGCCTTGCCCCGGGTGCTGACAACCCACACTACGCTACTGTGTGAAATCACACAAGATCATGGCAACCAAAATGTCTGCCATTCTCTTGTGATAAAAAATGTGATGCCCCTTTTTTCTGAGACATTTGTGGGGTATGGTAGATGATGATGATGATGATGATGATGATGATGATGATGATGATGATTCCTAGTGTATGACAGGGCAAAAAACAAAGCAAAGCCCTACACTTCCTAAAGTTCTAGTATCCAGTGTGGTGTGGCAGAACCACAGAGTCATCCCTAAGCATCAGTGTTGCTGCAGCTAATTTGTACATCTCTGGAGAAGGATAGAGTGACAGCAAGATCAGGGCTTTGTGGATGCACCAGGAAAGCCAATCTGGAATTCTATGCAGCCCAGCCTTGTCACCATCCTGCCCCACTCCAGAACCATACATGAAGGCTGCAGCAACAGTGATTTCAGGATTGTGAGGCCCAGTGGTGGAGCATATGCCCACGCTGCCCAGGGCGAGCGTGCTCCCGAGGGGGGTGCAGCACGGAGTGTGCCCTCCGAGGCACGGGATAGCTGCTCGGGTGCCTGAAGCGGCAATCACGCCCTGCAGCCAGGGGCAGAGCGAGCCGCCCATGGCAGACATTTGGCACGCCACCCACCCATGACTCTCAAGCCTCCCCCAGGCTGTCAAAATGAAGGGGGAAGGAGGAATGCCACCAGCAAAGCGGCGCTGCCCCCCTTACCCCGATGGCTTAGGGTAGGTTTGGGAGTCATGGGCGGGTGGCACACCAAATGTCACCCCCCTCAGTGATGGCACCCAGGGTGGACCCCCCACCTTCCTACACCCCTGCTCTGCTCCACCACACTGGGTACAACAGAAACCTTAGGGACTGCATTTATTTCTCTTTCCCCCAAAACCAGCATGGTAAATTTTCACCTCTGGAAATGAGTCAAGGCAGTTGTAAATAAACTCTCCCATACCCTGCCATGAGACATTTATTTTTTTACATCTGGGTCATGAGAACTGCCATAATAGTACTCTGTGTGGGCACTGAAGTATTTTATCATGCCTTGTGGGAACTCCACTTTACTCTGCTGAGACACAGATTCTCCCCACCATTGCTCAGGATGCAGGGTTCATACACAGCAGATACACATCTCTGCCATTTACATGGATTCTAGGACTGAAAGTTCTGCTTGAATTGGGTTGTGGGGGTGTATTGGTGGGGGTGTAAGGAGTGGGGAACTATTGGTGGAATTGCTGTGTATGCTGCATGGCCTGCCCAGTGCCCCCTAGTCTGCTGCCCTGAGGTATAGTAATGGGTGCTGATGCATCACCAGCATGAAAACGATATTCAGCTTCCAGCCTATGGAGAGGGATGACCACTGGCGGAGGAAGAGGAGTGCAGGGGGAGCACACCGCCCCTGGCAGCATGATCCCGGTGGGGTTCCATCACAGCTGACCCCCGCACTGGATGCCCCACCCCCACAGGCACCCCGCCCCCAGAATGCACAGCATGCCATGCCCCTGGGACGTGCAACAGCCCCACCCCTGCCTACTCGCCAACCCCCGGTGCCTGAGCATGAAGCTCCGCCACTGAGGTTGCCATCTTGTTCATTGTCTCAGATAGCAAAAGGTCCTGGTGTCATTGGGCATCTTTAACAGGACCATTTAATATTTCTCTTAAGTAGATGAGCAAGTGTTTTTAAATACTGCACGGGGTGCCACTGATAAAACAACCCCATGCCACTCTAATCCCCATGTGAACATGTCAACATCAACAACAGAGAATTTATCAGTTCGGTTCAGAAGCAGAACTAAAATGCCAGAGGCATCGCTGGGAGGCTTAGGCAAAGTCTGAAGGAAAAAGCTCAAGCCCATCTGTGTGTTCTGAAAAGATGAACTGAACGTTGAATGGCAATGTTGCCGGTGGAGAGGAGCAGCAACAAATGTAAAAGCTGAAGTTGGGCCTAAGGCAAAGGACCTATTTCTGAGGAAACAAGGCCTAGGCAGAGGCAGGTCTGTGTTAAACACAAGCTGAAGGCAGAATTTTTATGAAGCAACCTTGACTACAATCACACTCCCAGTATTTGCTTCAAAACCAAAATTCATCGGCTGATGAAAAGCAGGCAGTGCTTCCATGACTTGAAACTGAAATAGAAAAAAGTAAGATGTGGGAGGCAAGTAACTTCTTAACACACCGAGCCGTGACTTGTGCCCTGCTAGTTCCTTGAGAATCTCACTGTTTCATGCTGTATGGATTTCCAGCACAAAAAACATGAGGTTTCTCAAGCCCTGGGTAAGCCGCCACACACAGTCAACCAACAGTGTTTGGTTTGGTGTCCATATGTTTTTCTGGCCTGGATTCGTCATATGGGATTCTTACTGCTTTGTTAGTAGCCCGCTGGCTTCTCCTTTTACCTTCACAATTAAGTGAAGGCTTCTGTGAATTCTCTTCAAGGAAATGAGAGGCAGTCAGCATGGCAATGAGACAAGGGCCGGTGTGTTTGGCACATGCAGCCTTATCAAAGGGAATCGAGTGTGACAGGGCCAGAAGAAGGGAGGACAGCAGCAGGCTGAAATCCCACTCAGACAAGATTGCCGCGGAGATAAAAGCATTCTGGAAAGGAAATGTGGATGGAATCCAGAGACCTGTGAGCGAAGTTCTGCTCATGCAACAAAAGCTTCCCCACCTCCTTTCTCCTGCAGTTCTCTGTGCCTTGGAAACAGTTCCTGAACAGTTGGGTGAACCTCCCAAATGATGGTGACAGGAGTGGGAGTGACTGATAGAAATAAGGGGTCCACTTCCCTTGTATTGGTTTTATAGTGGTTGTTTTGATCTTGACTTTGGTAGTTCTTCTTGAATTGAAAGGAATAATAATAATAATAATAATAATAATTATAATAATAATAATAAATGAATTGTCATCCACTTCTGTGAGGGAAGAACTCCCTTGGTCGTGCCACATATCTCACTTTCTCCTGTGAAAAATGGGGAGAATCTTCTATGGAAATGTGAAACTGAGGGGACTTAATTCTCCAGCCTATACTCAGAGCAAATCTGGTGCAAAAGAAGGGCATGCAAATGCACACTCTAAAAAACTACATTGCTGCACTCTGAAAAATTGAAACCACGCTAAAGAACATAATTTCTCTTGCACATTGAGGATGCAAAGCACAGCTGGACCCCCCACAGAACTAATTAGCCCTTCCAGAAATGGAAACAAGAGGAAATACTGACGATAGAAGACTGGAGATCGAAACTGATGGACTATGCAGAATTGGATAAGCTAACTGGGAAAATTAGATATCTTAAAGACCAAAAGTTCATCGAAGACTGGGGGAAATTTGTAGAATATCTGAAAAATATATGTGATGTGCAAACAACGTTAGTGGGATTTAAAGAAGCATTGTGAAATTTGAGAGGTATTGTCAAAAATAATAGATGTGGGAGGGCAGACTAAAGACAATACTAAAGGAGAAGGAATGCGTAATTAAGAGGTATAGATGGATGATTGTCAGAGAAGCTGAAGGAGAGAATTTGTTTGTTAAAAATTGGACAAAATTGTATATCTGTGTTGTAAAACAATAAAAATTATTATTAAAAAAATTAGCCCTTCCAAAATATTTTTTTTCTGGTGCCACCTCTGGTATAGAGGTAATTAATTTATGTTGCTCCTTCATATTCCAGGATTGCGTTAGGGTATCCTAAATAGTATGTGTGACCCAACATTTAGGGGGTATTGGGGCTGTGGCTAGTGGAGGCTAGACCATCAGGGCAAAATGGACACTGCCCCACCAAAGCACAGCCTGCCCTCAGCCCAGTGGCGTAGCATGGGGGGTGCAGGGGGGGCCGGCCGCACCGGGCGCAACATCTGGGGTTAGGGCAAATCCACGGGTTAGGGGGCGCAAATCCACGGGTTAGGGGGCGCAAATTACTTGCCTTGCCCCGGGTGCTGACAACCCACGCTACGCCACTGCCTCAGCCAGTCTTCTACCTTCCTCACTTACAACCAGTACAGGGGGGTAGCAGTGGCTGTCAGCCTCCTCCTCCTTAGTCTTGCCGTTCTCTCTCTTTTTTAAAAGAGTTCAGCAGGGAGGAGGATGGTGACAAAACCAGAATTAGTTGTGCCCAGCTGCCATTGACTATGACTCCACTTCCTGTTGGCCTCCCTGCTTTCTGCCCTACCAATCCCAATGGGCACCAGCCTCTGTTCCTGTGGACTCTGTTTCATATGAATTCTCAGACTACATGCATGAAGTAGCATTTCCACATTGCTCTGAAAGGGAATAAGAACAACTTTCTGGAGAAAGGAAATAATGTGGGGAAATCCTCTTCTTCACTCTTTGTATCCCCAGCCATCAATTTGCAAGTTTTAAAGCAGCGGGGATTTGCTGGCACACAGCACAAGAGATTTGCAACTTAAAACCAAAGGATTTTAGTCCTTGTTGCTTTTTCTCAGTAGCCCTATCTTCCCAATTCTCTTTCTTGATCCTGGTAGTCAAAGATGGAAATTACAGATAGGGTTTCTATTAAGAAGAAGGATTGTCCCCATGTAAAAGGTTTCGGGCAGATCTGGAAGTTAGGTAATGTCTTTGGAATCCTGGGTGAGTTAGAAGTTCACCTAGATAAGAAAACAAGTGAACTTATTTAGAGTGAATGAATAACAATGCCTGATTTTTATTTTTAAAAGCAGTAGTAAGTGAAAAAATATATTGTTGCCAAATGAGTTCTTCAACAGCTTTGGTGTTGCTTTTCCTCCAGAAATTATGGTTGTTGTTGTTGTTTAGTCATTTAGTCATGTCCGACTCTTCGTGACCCCATGGACCAGAGCACGCCAGGCATTCCTGTCTTCCACTGCCTCCCACAGTGGATCACTGCCTTGCCGTGGCGAAGGGGCTTGAATAACTTGGAGAAGCTATGAGCTATGCCGTGCAGGGCTACCCAAGATGGACAGGTCATAGTGGAGAGATTTGACCAAAGGTGATCCACCTGGAGCAGGAACCGGCAAGCCACTCCAGTATCCCTGCCAAGAAAACTCCATGGACAAAGAAATTATGGTACTAACTGTACAATAAACATTTTCTCTTTACTTGGTTCACAAACCTGCTCTTTCACTTACTAGCATTTTGTACTCACAACCCAGAATAAAAAGGTGAGACATAAGTAACAGGTAAACTAAAGGCTACAAATTTACTTCACCATAATATTTATATGCAGTGAGAGCCTGACTACCTGTATGGTAATAGGTTGAGGCAAGTGTGGTTACCTTCTCCTCACCTGAGCCTACTGGGTTCTGCCCTGAGATGAAGCAGTAGATGCCCCTGCTTCTGCCAAGCCAACCCCTCCTGGTTGAGGGAAGCCTGCCTGGCACACCTCTCCCACAAGGCTCAAGGGTGTTTTCTCAAAGTAGACCCCAGGCAGGGGCTCCTTTCCCTACTCCAGGATAGGGCAATGTGGCAATTGCAGCAAAAGTTAAGCATTGATGAGTATTCTCAGGAGCCTTCCACATGAAAAGGGCATCCTTGCTCTTGGCCTTAATTGACTTAAGCATCCTGGGTAGGCATGGGTGAATCTGTCAATTTCAGTTTCTCTTATTTTTTCCCCATCTTAAGTTTGCTTCTCCACATTTCCACATTAGTTTGCCTTTTTTATTTTTAGTGTCCTCATGAAAATTCATCAGCATTGGTGGAGTGGGGAGTCCGACTATCAAAATCATTATTATTATCATCCCCATTTCCCTGATTGTTCAGAGGCATCATTATTATCACTTTTTCCTCCTGTCTGGCCCACAGCAAGGATTGTTACTATGTTGTTTGTGGAGGGGAGAACTCACTACAAATGTAGGAACATCTCATACCAGTTGTATGAGAAGCTTCTAGGTGACATTTAGTCTCAATCATCACACTACTCTGGCCGAATATTGTTCAACTACTATTCTGGTGAGGTGTGTACACACACACACACACACACACACACACACACACACACTACAGCAGCATAGCAGCAGCAGACAACAATAACAACCAAAACTTGGAAAGAAGTAAGTTTATAAAATATACCGTATTTTTAAAGAAAAATATTGAATAGCTTTTTCTATATCTGAACCATTTTATGTTCCCATCTCTTTTCTTTTTCTGCTTTTATTGAAGTGACAGCCATTTTGTTTAAGGCACACCCCTGGTGCCCTCAGCACCTTCTCAGTGTTCCAAAATGTGTCCCCGCATCCAAAGAGTCAGCGACCTTTATCACATCACCGCTCAGTGTGGAATAAACTTCAGTGTGGGTTATGTGTCCTTCTTCACAAGGCAGTAAGGACAACTCCAAGGAGCATTACTCCAACAAACAGTCCTCACACCATTTGAATGGATAGTAGCTAGTGGGGGCAAATGAAGACTGAGGAGAAGAGATGGTCTCCTGTCAAACCAGGAACTTATAAGTTCTCCCCTTCTCTGTGTCTGAGTCAATGGTAAGAATCTGACTTTCTACCACATTAGAATTTAGGAAGATCCCCTTCTTGATGAGGCCAATGGCATTCTGTTCTTTCAGGTCTGCCGGCATGCATGAGAGTTTCCAATAAGAATTAATGAGTCTCTGACAGGTTTATAGTCTGTTTATTTGCAATAACACAGAGAGAGCAGCATCAAGGCAACTTCTCTCAAGGGATCAATTGCTCCCTTTCCTGCCTCCTAGTCCAAGGGGAGAGAGGAGCATCCCCACCACTCTCAAAGAAAGAGTCCCCTGAATCGCCTATTCCCTCTGTCACTGGGAACATTGAAGGAAGGGGGAGCAATTATCCTCTTCCTCCTCTGTTAAAGGCTGTTCTGTCTGGGACTGCCTTCCTCCCTGGTCAGAGTCAGACCAGTCTCTGGCATCCAAAGCCGGCCAGCCCCTGACATGTTCTCACAGTGGCCAGCCCATGGGGAAACAACAGAGCTCTCCCCATCTGTGGTTCCCAGGTACTCAGGATCACACTGCCTTCGACAGTGGTGGTAGCACTTGCCAGAGAAAATGTCTATTGGGAAGGAAAAGAACTCTAGCTCTATGATATGGAAACTGAACAACAACGGTGATAAAAAATGAACCACACACACACTTATATATATTAATCATTTCCAGTAATTTAACAAAGAAGACTAGAATGACAGAAAGGCCTTGGGTTAAGTCAAAGTGTTACACTCTATTAAATAATGCATATGTATTAGTACAATCGAGGAGGAATTGTGCCTCCTGCTGTCTTCCTCTGCTGTAACCTATTAACACACATAAGAGGGTTAACTTTAATGGCACAGCAACATCTATTACACAGCACTGCCAATGCTAACAAAGTGACAGAACTACCTCTGTGGCAGGTGAACTTTGCACATTCAATTTATTAGGGCCTTCACCTGCAGCAATTCCACTTTCCAACTTTGGGAGGGAAATGTCATATATTGTTACTATAAAATGAGATTTGCTCAACTCTTATGTTTTCCCTGAAAACCAGTGGTGGAAGGAAGGAAAGTGGGGAGGTTCTGTTCTAAGCCACCAATATTCGCCACAGACCGATGGAGCATAAAACCAATAAAAAAGATGTGATCTGTAGGCCAGGAGCATTGGACATCATACATAGTTAATAGAATTCTGAAGCCAATCCCAATTGGAAGGACAGTTGCATCAAGGTAAGTCCATTACAGAGGGATGTTAGAATATGCATATCTAGCAACCACTCCTACAATATGTTGGTCATATGGTGATTCCTATGACTGTCCAGAAAGAGAGGCTGTGGCAGGATTTCCCCCTTGCCATGAAGAAGAGGAAATGCACAGGATGAGGGCAGAATAACCCTGTTTCATTGAATTAGTTATGGCGACAAGGAAGGAAAACCCATGGTATCAGCTGACATGGCATTTCACATGAAGCACATTTTCATAACATAGAATTATTGCCTTAGGTGTATCAGTTTGCACTTGATCTGTGCACAGAATGTACCTGGCCTCACTGTGTGCGACCACTTGGTTTTCTGTATCAACTTGTAGTGTTTCTACAACAGCCCAAGCTGCTCTTGCATAGGTGCTATGAGGGCAAAACAAAATTGAATGGAAATGATACGATTGTATGTTGTGGAGGTAAAACACGTTACTTAAACTGTTTTAGATTTAACAGTTCAAAGAACCAAACATGCTGCTTACATCCTTTCTCCCTCTTAAAAATATTGCCCTTGCAGATCACTTACTACTTAAATAAAAACAAATGAGCATTATACTTTTGTTGAGCTACTTCCCCATTAATTGATGAACACACTGATAACTCCTCTTGTACTGATTCTTTAGAAACAAATGAAAGGAGCATAGAAACATTTTTTAATTGTGTCAATTTCTTTCTTTCTTTCTTTCTTTCTTGAGCACTCTTGGTTATCAAACAACATCCAAAATTAATGGATGAACAGATGTCAGAATGAATGGAAGTCCTACAAAGTTGACATAGAGCTTAAGAAAAACTGTACAAGTATCTAGGAATGTTGGCAAGCTGAGCTTCAACTAACCACTGCTTGTATTGTAATGCAAATATTGCTTTATACTGTCTTTGGGGGCTTGTGAGATTTTAGTCTGTAAGTAAGCAAGTCCCTGAGTTAGTAGAGAGAAATCTGGTAACAAGAATAGCACGTGCAGGTGATGTGCAATTTTCTCCCACACATCTCTGCTACATGCTGATGGGTTTCTGCAGTACCAGCTCTGGTTTCCAGGTGTACACAGTGTCATCTAGTGCATAAAATGTGAAAATGCACATGATGAAGGAAAACATTGGTGTATGTAAGGAGAATAGTTTCATGTAATTTAATTAAGAACACAGCAATATGGGGGTTAACATAAGATCTCCTGAGGTTGAGAACAGGCTCTAGTTTATGGAACTGTGGATACTGATGCCAATCAAGCATATTATCTTTCTCAATTTCCCCACTTTATATTAGTTTCTAATCCTGAAGCCTAAAGCATATAAAAGGATTAAGCAAGAGTCACATACAACTGTTACTTCATTTCTCTCTTCTTGGAAGGAACATTAAGAACATCATGGCAGTTAATGCTTTATTTACTGCTCATCCTGCATTAGTTCATTAATAGTTGTTCCCATATTCATTGAGGCTAAGTAATCAGCATTAAGATTTCAAAAATGCATATTTTTTTTCAGTGAAGTCTGCTGATTTCTACAAGCTTGTACCTATTTCAGGAGTTTTATTTTCATAAATTGGTGTTAGATAACTGATTGTTACTTTTTGAATTTCTTAAAAATGAAACCTCCTTGGGAATCTTCTTAAAGATTGAAAGGTACAACAAAAATATCTTAAGTAAATAATTAAGATGTTTTTCATTGGCTTAAATCAAACACAGAGTTAGGAATGCTTAAGCCATCATTATTGTTATTACTATCCTTCTTATTATTATTATTATCTATGCCATATTTGTATCCATCTTCCTCCAATGAGCTTAGAGTGGTATACACAGTATTACCCAATGTGATGCTCAAAACAGTGAAATAGACTATGTATATCAATGACTGCCCACCTGGTGAGTTTCATGGCTGAGCAGACATGTGAACTAAGGCCTCTCCTTTGTTCCTCAAAGTCTCCAAGTCCAGCACACTACTTGCTACGACACACTGGCTATCCTAGAATGGATTTAATAGTACTTTCATAGCATGGCAGGCTATTCTACAAAGGTAAAGGTAAAGGACCCCTGACAGTTAAGTCCAGTCGTGAATGACTTTGGGGTTGCGGTGCTCATCTCACTTTACTGGCCGAGGGAGCCAGTGTTTGTCTGCAGTCTGGGTCATGTGGACAGCATGACTAAGCCGTTTCTGGCGAAACCAGAGCAGCGCACGGAAATGCCGTTTACCATACCTGTTTATCTACTTGCATTTTGACGTGCTTTCGAGCTGCTAGGTTGGCAGGAACTGGGACCAAACAACAGGAGTTCACCCCCGTCGTGGGGATTCGAACCGCCAACCTTCTGATCGGCAAGCCTAAGGCTCAGTGGTTTACACCACAGCACCACCTGCTATTCTGCAAGTGAGTTATATTAGAAAAGGATGAGAAAATGCCACATCATCAATGGCTTGGTTTGGTGGACCCTAGCCCTATCTGGCAGTTCTAATCCCTCAGGTGATAGCCAGGGCTAGTGAGGTAGCTTTTGTCTCCTGTTATGCTCCATATGTTGGAGGAATAACTTCTGAAGTAGATAACATTTTCTACTCATGTAGACCCCCTCTCCTACATGTCAGGGACTGGACTGAACAGGAAGACTGGGAAGTGTTCCCTTGGTCTGCTCAGCTCCTCTCAGAAGAGAAGGGGCATGAGGAAAGTTTGTGCCCCCCCATCTTCTACCAGTTTCAAAAGGGGGAGGAGACAGGGCTGAATTACAGCTGAATGAAGCAATGCCTAGTTATGAGATAGTGGAGGAAGAGGGGACAGTGAGAGAGCAGCCAGCAGAGACCTCCCTGGAGAGTCTGAGAGATCTGCCTTCTCCAAGGGCTTGTCAGTCACTCCAAGAAAGGTGAATGCAGAGGAGCATGACTCTTGGGACTTTCCGTAGGGGATGGAAGAGGCGGGATTCTGAGTAGGCAACGTCTCCTTTGCTTGGAGACATGGATTCTTTGTCTTGCAGCCAGATGACTGAATAAAAACCATAAATACGAACTTCCTTGTTCTTCTTGCCTTTGATGCTACCCGAAGAGGAGAGGATTCTCCACGCCTGACACTGCACGACTTAGAACCCCGATCTTTCTGAATTGCCTGGGGAGTCTTCACAAGTGGAGATGTCTTTCCGCCAGAGACTTTTCCCTACCTCTCACGGAGGGTGCCAAGAACAGCAACAGAAACGAAGCCCCAGGAAGGACTTGCCAAAATTGGCCTCTCCATGTTTTATCTTCTACATTTTAATTTCTCAGAAGTACACAAACTACTCCTTCCATCCACCTGTTTGAATGGCTATATAAATGCATAACACAAATTATCCCTTCATAACTGGAGATGAAAAGCAGTGGGAGGTGGAACACAGAGAGTTGACTATTCCTCTGAGCTCAGCTTGTGGTCACACTGTTTCTTTAGAGGTAAAGTGTAAAAATATTCAAACTTTCCCCTGCTTTAGTGCCTCAGCACAGTGGGGCTTTGTATACATATTCTTCAAAATGTTGGGGTTTTTTTTTAATAACATCATGCATTTTAAACCTTTGGAGAGGTGACTCAGTGTTATGCTCTTCTGAACCGCTGGAGGAATGCAAATTATCCTGCAGTTTAGATGGGGACTTTCCAGGTAATTCAGAATGCCACATGATTGATATTGCATGGCTAATTCCAAGGCATTTCTGCTTGTCCATCTGTCCCCTCCTGCTGCCACCTGCCTATAGCTGATTGTGGACAGAGGGAAATGCATGTTGGAACTCAATCATGGACACAATGTATAGAACTGGAAGATACATCAAAGATAATCTAATTCAATCTCCTGAAGATGCAGGGAATCCACTGCTACTACAGCACGCCTGATAGGTGGTCTTCCAGACACTGCTTGAATCATTTAATGAAATGTAGTCCATTGCCTTCTGAAGCAACCAGAAAACTCTTCCTAACATTTAATCTAAATCCTTTCCTCCCTTCCTTTCTTCCCTTTGTATCACATTGCAAATAGGATTTTGATGAACACATTGACTATTCTCCATTATATTGTATAGCATGAGTTCAATGTTTTCCTTTCGGCATGGAAACGGTGGGCAGGCTGTAGGCCTGGGCAGGCCGGGTCATCCTCTTATATACCTGCTGGGATTGACAAGGCATCTGACCCTCACCTGAATCTCATAGCTCTCCTGTAGCTGCCTCTGATTGGTTATCATTTAACTCTTGAGGGAAATAATTAGCATCACACGTCATGTGCATGAAAGTTGCCGAACTAATTAACCAACTAGAAGGATTACTGTTAATAGCACCATTTTCCCTATAACTTGATATTGCTGGATAGTTTTGATGAACTGCAAAACATTTTTAATTTGATTTCTGTTGCCACCCTAAAACTTTTCTTTATTAGTGCCACTTTGTTTTGTACAATTCCTTGCAAATGAAGGAAAACAACTTTTCTGCTTGTATATGTTGATAATATAATTTTGGTTACTGAGGACAAACAAGATTCTACAAAAACAAGATTGGGTGCAGGCCTGGCCTGGACATGGGCATCCTGACTGTGACAAAGGTGACCTGTGTGCTTGCCTGCTTGATTAACAGCTGTTGGGAACTTCAAGGTCCCCGATCTCCCTTCTTAAGGTCTTTGTACAGGACCTGGAGACTGCAATAGAGAGCATTCCATGTCAAGAAGGAGGGTAAGTGGGCACTCTATCAAATGACAGGACAGGAGCTACACAGAGCAGGGCCCTTTCACTGGTGTATGCCTCACTCTTCCCAGACCTGCTCTCTTTTGGCCTGTATTTTGAAGCTTTATAATTTAGGAAGACTTTGGAAGAGCTGGTTGACAAGTCTTATCAGCTGCTGATCTATGAGCGGATTTTATTTGCTGCTTTTCTGGGCTTCTGGTGCACAAGGGTTTACACCAGTGTAACAGAGTTGGTCAGGATGCCAGAAGGGATACAATTTATGAGCTTTCTCCATTATCTGCACAGCAGGGGGTGTTCAGTCAACAGTGCAAAGGCTGAGCTGAAGCTTTCCCTGCTGCTTACCTGCTTTCAGCAATAGGGGTCACTGTTTAGAGTACCAATTGGTTAGCTGTCAGATTCTAGAGCCCCCTATTGGTGGCTCTTAGGTAATTCATAAAATGCAGAGTCCATTCATAAAACACAGTGTTCATTCATAAAGCAGTAACATAAATCTCCATTGCTATATATTGGGTGTACAGTGGTACCTCTGGATGCGAACGGGATCAGTTCCGGAGCCCCGTTCGCATCCTGAAGTGAACGTAAGATGCGTCTGCGCATCTGTGCGTGCGCAGGTCATGTTTCGCCGCTTCCGTGCATGCACGTGACGTCATTTTGAGCGTGTGCTCATGTGTGAGCAGCAAAACCTGGAAGTAACGTGCTCCGTTACTTCTGGGTTACCGCAGAGCGCAACCCAAAAATATTGAAGCTGAAGTGTATTCATCCCGAGGTATGACTGTACATTTCAGCAGTTGAACGTACAAGTTTATGGCCATGCTGTAGTGTAGTGCTTATGCAACTGTGAATAAGGGGTGGCTGGGCTCATTGTCTCGGGGTTTGGGGGGAAGAAGTGACAAAACTGATTTCCAATAAGTGCCCCCCTAGTTTTTCTGTCTCATTCACAGACCAATATATAATTTCTTTAGAATATCTCCAGCATTTCTGTGGGTGATATGCTTTGAGCTCACATTATTATTGATCCCATAGCAACTAATGTTAGTATTTCTTGTTCAGGCAGGAAGCATTTGAAGCAGGGCTTATGGTTCAACTTGTGCATTATCCAGAAACTGGAAACTAGAATACCCACTTGTTTGATCTTGAATTCTCCAACGCCCTCTAGGATTTGAATTTTACACTGATCAGCAGCTGTTGAAGCTTTACAATGCCATGTTGGTTTTGTGCCACTATACCTGGTGGATATTTCTCATGGGTAGGCAAACTAAGGCCCGGGGGCCGGATCCAGCCCTCCCTTCTAAATCCAGCCTGCAGACGATCCAGGAATCAGCATGTTTTTACATGAGTAGAATGTGTCCATTTATTTAAAATGCATCTCTGGGTTATTTGTGGGGCATAGGAATTCATTCATTTTATTTTATTTTTCAAAATCTAGTCCAGCCCCCCACAAGATCTGAGGGACAGTGGACCGGCCCTCTGCTGAAAAAGTTTGCAGACCCCTGATATTTCTGGTTAAATGCTAGTATCCTACAAGGTATTTCTCAATAGCTTCTGGGAGTAACACAACTGCCAGTCTCTGGGTGAAATGAAAACATTAGGAGAATGAAACACAATGCATAACTTGACTTTGAAAATGTGTAGCTTTGATCTGTTTACTGAAATTTTGTCAAGCACAAATGCAAGAAATTTATATCTATTGAGCATAAGGTACAAATGCCATCTCACATGTCTGATTTGTCCAAATTTGCAGTCCTGTGCACTTTTAATAAAATGCAAACCTCACTGAACTACATAGATGGGACTTCTGAGCAAATGGACACAACTGAGTAACCATCCACCTTCAAAGATGCTCTTATTTTCAGTCTTTATAGAGAAGTTCCTAATGAATATGGTAGCCAACAATTGTTAATACGTTGTTTTGGTTTGCATTGGATTGTCTAGTAATTTAAAACATTTTACTTGAGATTCAATGCTGATACACACACACACAATTTTGGAGTACACTGGGTACATCCATAAATAGTGATTAAAAATGTCCATGTCATATGGATATCTTGATAAAGTATGTTTGTCATCCTGGAACAGCTTATTTTATCTGAGAGAATTTTGCTAGTGCAATAGCTTGAGATATCCCCCTTTTTAATATTGAACACAAATCACCACAAGTTTTTTTTATTACATATTCATTATATTAGTATCTCTAGCTATCCATATTTAATACTGCTTATATTTGTATACCAGTATTGGGTGTTGGGGAGAGGAATAAGTGCATCCAGATTTCTAAAAACTTTTATTGTTCCTTCTCTGTATGAACTATTTTCATTTCAAATAGCCAAAAACACTAATTTGCTCATCCATATTTCTAGTTTTCATTGGTGGTACATAATGAAATAAGAAACATCTTTCCACTATCAGTAAGTGGAAAACTAATTTGATTTCCAGATTGCTACTGAACCCTTTTACAATGTAATTAGAACAGGTAGAATGATTGTTCCAATTATTCCTTTAATTTTGTCAGTGATTGGTATCCTTAGTACCTAAATGTACTAAGGACACTGCCACCATACATGTTTCAAAAGTCATTTTTTTCTGATGTCTTTACTGGATAGAAAAGGCTTGCTGTATTGAAGAACTCTGAATTCTTGCATTCACACACACACACAAACAGCTGTCGCCCCTGCTCACTCTACTTGCCAATCCCATCTACCTGTTTGTCCTTCCCCTGCATCTGACCAACTGCCTCACCCAGCCCCGGCTTGCCATAAGTCCCCCCCTTCCCTCTCACCTGATCCTCCCACCTCAAGACCCATCCACTTTAAGGGACGGGGTAGTGCTTCACAGACCAGCTTGCTAGACCACTGTTATAGCTCCCTTCAGGCAATTCCTTGTGCCTTGCCACCTGGTATAAAGCATTGTGCTGAGAAGCAGAAGATCATCTACACCAGGTCATCTGCATTTTTGCCTGCAGTGTGCATCCATCTTTTTTGTATATGCACATGACTTCGCTTGCCTGTTTCTTCCATCCTTCACAGTGGGGATACCTCTATGTTCTGTTGCCCTTTCTGCCATCTAAAAGAACTGTGCAAGAAAGGAAACAACTCAGTTTTATCCTAGGCCTCACCTCAGGGTTACTGATCACAGATCACAGATGGGATGCAGTGGTGCTCTTATGCCCATGGCTTTGATGCTTTCTTCCCCAGGCTTTGCATTTACATTGCAAACTGTCAAAACACTGACCATCAATGGACAGGTGGGGCTCCAAAACCAGCGCTGTCATAAATAAAGGCTGAACATTCAGTACTGGTTATATTCAGTGTTATGAATCCTTTGGTGGTTTTTTATTTGCAAAAATGAAAATAAAAGAAAAGAAAAATTTCTGTGAAAAAACATATACATCAGGTTTCTTCCTCTACGACAGTTGTATACTTTGATACAACACTGATAAAACACTGGCTAATGTCAGCGCATAGACTCACAATCATTGTCCGTTTCTGACAGTCTCTTCTATGAGTCACCAATGGAATGTCATCTTGACACCTTTCATGAATGAAATGGGGGTTTCATGTCTCCCCCCCTTTCTTTTTTCAAAAAGCAGCTTCAAGAGATGCAAACAATTAAGTTAGGGGCATCACAATTGAGAGGGCATGAATGGGAGCAGGTGGTTATAACCTGTAGGATAAAAAGAACCAAGAAACTGTTGTGTCATTTTGATGAAACCTTTTTTTCTCAGAGACAATGAAATAGGCTCCAGCTATCTATTCAAGGCAGCTAGATGCCGTTGGACTAAAGAGGTCCAGTAATATTACCTTACTTTCACCCGCTGGAGATTATAGCTCTGTAGCTGTTGAAATTGCTCACTTTATCTAGTCTTTCTTGTTAATAGGCTACTTTATCTTGATCTGAAGCCCAAGTGCTAAAACTTTTTACTGGTAAAGAAAACTATGAATTGATTTACAGTCTTAGGTACATTCAGCTATCATGAACATAGCACCTGCTTTTCAGAGACAAATAAGCTGATTGTTTTTCTTTTACAGTAGTTGCATTGCATGAATGAACAACGCAGACATCTAAAGGTTGCATAATTTAAAATGTTACACAATGAAATACGCAAGCGGTGATAACTACTGAAATTTGAAAGAACTGAATTATCTCTACAATGTTTCTTCTTTGTTAAAGCAACTATACACTAGTGCTTTCCACTAAATTGTGAGTCAATGCGCTGCACTGATCAATAGCTTCTAACAAGAGCTGTGACTTTCTGTAGAAAAGAAGGTTGCACCATTCAAAGTTGTTTTTGAAATACACAAATTACGTGAGCAAAGCATTCCCTTCATTCAGCACCTAGGACAGTTCCATTTACTTCATTGTTGGATACTTTTGGCCCTTCCCAACAACTAGAATCCAGTAGTGATGTATGGAAGTGAGAGCTGGACCATAAAGAAGGCTGATCGCTGAAGAATTGATGCTTTTGAATTATGGTGCTGGAGGAGACTCTTGAGAGTCCCATGGACTGCAAGAAGATCATCCATTCTTAAGGAAATTAGCCCTGAGTGCTCACTGGAAGGACAGATCGTGAAGCTGAGGCTCCAATACTTTGGCCACCTCATGAGAAGAGAAGACTCCCTGGAAAAGACCCTGATGTTGGGAAAGATTGAGGGCACAAGGAGAAGGGGACAACAGAGGACGAGATGGTTGGACAGTGTTCTCGAAGCTACAAACATGAGTCTGACCAAACTGCGGGAGGCAGTGGAAGAAGTGCCTGCCGTGCTCTGGTCCATGGGGTCACGAAGAGTCGGACACGACTAAACGACTAAACAACAACAACAACTAGAATGCAGTCCTATCCCTGCCTACCTAGGAATTAGACCCAAGAGGAACCAGAAGTAAATTACACTGTTAACTGGGACTCTGGGAGTAATTTCAATTATTATTAATAATAATTTCATTATTTATACCCCAGCCACTCTGGGTGGTTCCCAGCAGAATAGTAAAAACACGATAAAACATCAAACATTTAAAACTTCCCGATACAGGGCTGCCTTCAGATGTCTTCTAAAAGTCTGGTAGTTGTTGTTCTCTTTGACATCTGGTGGGAGGGCATTCCACAGGGCAGGTGCCACTACCGAGAAGGCCCTCTGCCTGGTTCCCTGTAACTTCACTTCTTGCAGTGAGGGAACTAGCAGAAGACTCTTGGAGGAAGCCCTCAATGTCCCAGCTGAGTGATGGGGGTGGAGATGTACCTCTGAGTAGACCTATATAGACCCACTGTTGGGGTTGGTTCTTGCTTTAACATTTTCTACTTGGGTAATTATTCCCTGTACGACATACTTGCACACCTTACTACAAGTGGTGATGACTGCATATACGCAGAATTAGTGTAAGTCTTTTTCAAGAATTCAGCAGCCTGGAAAGGAAGCTGTTTTCTCAGTTCTGCTGGAACAATAGATGCAAGTTTGTTTTGTCACCAGGGATTTGAATGACTCCATCTTCCTTCAAGGCAGGGCTTCTGCATGGGTTCATTGTGTATTCCCAGTGCTTGCTATGTGGTAGTAAATGGACACAGGAAAATGTGACAGATAATGCATGAAAAGAAAAAGAAAATCCTGCTTGGCATATCTGTTGATCTCATTACTTGTTATCTGCTGACATTCTAATAAAAAGATAAATGCAAAAAAGAAAGAAAACAAGTAAGGAATTATGTCAATGGAGATAATA
This sequence comes from Podarcis muralis, assembly GCF_964188315.1. Classification (NCBI taxonomy): domain Eukaryota; kingdom Metazoa; phylum Chordata; class Lepidosauria; order Squamata; family Lacertidae; genus Podarcis; species Podarcis muralis. Next base: position 63,831,790 of record NC_135656.1, on the reverse strand, counting down.
GCGAAGTGGGTGGAGTTCCATAATTCTGCATCTTTAATGGATTTTAAAGATATGTCAGAATTGATGTATATGGAAAATGTTGACGGTCACACCTGAAATACCAGGGTGTGTTCTATTTTAACTTTGAGTTTTATTTTATTCTTTTGATTAGGAGCTGATAAAGACACCCAGGCCAAGCAAGCAATTTGGGTACATAGCAAAAAACAACTTTATTTATGGATTTGTTTAGTGCAAGCAAAAGCAGTTGGTTGCTGAACATTTCTTTCCAAGCAAATGAGATACCCTGGTGAGTTGCATATCTCAGGTGACGCTGATTTCTTAATCCGTAAGTCTCCAGCTGAGAAGGACTTTGAATAAACGAGAGGCTAGTGGTGCTTATTTCAGCTAGTGTTTGCAGATCTCCAAGAATTAATTTCTAAGTCTATATTGGTTCCTGGACCATTTTCTCTGCATTTCTTTTGAATGGCTTTTGAAATGAGTGCCACTTGGAGTGGAGTTAACTTTCTGGATTGGAGAATGGGATTTATAGGGGCTGTAAGAAAACAAAGGAAATATATTTAGATGTGTTATAGAAAGATACACACACACACACACACACACACACACACACACACACAAACTGTGATGAGAGGAGACCTGAACTTAAGGAATAATAACATCACAAGGTTTTCAAGTTTGCAAGGTCCCATAAACCAAGGAATGTGTATTGCCACAATGAGAAAGGGTTTCTTTTGAATTCAGGTAGGCAATAAAGAACACAAGTTTTGTATATCACAAGCAGATAGTCTTATGTCCCAAGCGTTGCCTGGACGACCCCTCTGGGTGGCAATGGGTATGGACCCCTGACAGCTAAGGTCTGTGGTGGGGTTCCTATTAAGCAGGGATGCTATGAGGGCTTATACACTATTCAGTAAAGCACCAGTTACCTGCTGTTACTCAGGCTATGTAAGCCACAGCCAGTGTTTAGGGAACATACCAGTCCCCCCCCAAAAAAGTAATAGAGGGGAAAATAGTTTCAATCCCTGTCACAAATCACTTTGATTGGAGTGCTCTAGGAAAATAATTCATTGTGGTTGCAATCTATATCTATTAATTAAGACAAATGGCTCCTCCCACTTATCCAGCTTTCCTCCACTTGAAGTCAGGGTGTTCTCCTGGTCAGCTTTGCTTGAATTTTTACAAAACACTGTGTTTTGGGATATCTAAGTCCATAAACAACTCAGGGCATTAGGGAGTCCCTGATCTGATTTGAGATGACTCGTTCATGGCTCGATCCAACTCAGGCATGAGAAAACCTCACATGAATCACTTGCCTTCTCCTTGTAATTCAGGAAATAAACACCCCTATAGTATACATGGCTTCTACAGAATCTTTTTTTATCTCTCAGACCAACTAATTTTGTCATGTGGTGTAAGTAGTTCATTCTTCACAATAATTAGAGAAGTAGGGAATTTTATTTTGGGGGGAGGGGGGGTGTGGTAATGTGAATCCGTCTTTCTCTGTCATTGTACCATTTCTGCTACTAACTATGGGATGGCATCACAAGAGGCTCAACTCAAAATAGCCTCAAGCAGATTGTTTTGGAAAGGCTTTAATTTTTTTCTGACAGCGCAAGAAAAATTCAGGTAGATGCAGCTTCAACAATCTAGTTGACAGCGTTGGTATTTCCTTGCATTGCTCTGCCAACCAGTAATTTGAACTGATAGCCAATGAGAATGGTCTTGCACTTGGTCAACTGAAGACTTCTTCCCCACCACACCCCAATGAACTGCTAATAAGTCTTCATAGCATAGACACAATTATTCTTATTCTAGCATAGCCTCAGTAGCAGTGGGGAGGGCAGATAGCTTCACTCAGAGGGCTGAATCTGGCCCAAATGTCACCAGTTGCTGACCCATATATGCTGTATTAATACTTCAGGCATCCAATTCCCAGAGCACACTCACAGTGTGCACCAAGCACTGCTCAAAAATCCTCCCTGCTTGTAGCACCCTCAGATCCTCAACCATTGGGAAAAGAGAGGGCTTGGGTTCTTATTGCTCTTTCTTTTAGAGCTAGGATGCCTGGCTCATTAATGTAGTTTTAATTTAAGAGCAGCTGGGTTTTCAGCTACACTTTCCTCTTTCTTTCCTTGCACAGCCAAGGGTATCACTTTCCTATGTGTGTATTTGTACATGCTAATACATATGCTTTATGATTTAAACTAATGTATGAAAAATTAAAACCTCCTTCCAATATTGGTAGCCGCATTCTCTTAAGTGAAAAATGAGATGAAGTTTTTATTACAAATATAGTTGCTAACTACTCCACTAAAGGGACATGGGTGGTGCTGTGGGTTAAACCACAGAGCCTAGGACTTGCTGATCAGAAGGTCGGTGGTTCGAATCCCCGCAACGGGGTGAGCTCCCATTGCTCAGTCCCTGCTCCTGCCAACCTAGCAGTTTGAAAGCATGTCAAGTGCAAGTAGATAAATAGGTACCGCTCCGGCGGGAAGGTAAACAGCGTTTCCGTGCGCTGCTCTGGTTCGCCAGAAGTGGCTTAGTCATGCTCCCTTGGCCAATAAAACAAGATGAGCGCTGCAACCCCAGAGTCAGTCACAACTGGACCTAATGATCAGGGGTCCCTTTACCTTTACCTTACTCCACTAATATTTTGAAAAATACACTTGGGGACACGGTCCTAATCTGGATATGTTGTTGTTAAGAAACAGATTTGACCAGTCCTAAACACACTATAAACAAGTTCTTAATGCAATGTGTAGTTTGACCTTATCATAATAAAAGGCACCTTTATTTTGAATTTTGTTTTTGAATCAGCGAATCAGTAGTTTCCAAAATACCTGCAGTTTTTTTTGTATACAAGAGAGAAGAGAGGGGGAAATAAATTCCTGTTGTTGGAAATATTGCACACATCCGGGCTAACAGGGAAAATTGTTTTGAAGTGTAAATATGAAGTGAGAGTGCTGAAGAAAAATTAACAAGGGCTCACAATGGGCTTCAAAAGAAGTGTGTACTGACCTCTAGTGGCAAAGCAGGGCACAGGAAAACAGTAAGTCAGGTGGGTGAAGTCATTCCTCCCGTTTTTATTTTCACATGCAGAAACTGACAAGCCTGGTTGTTCATCTTCATCTTCACCTTCATCATCATTATAATCACCATCAGCGTTTATTTCTATGCCACTTTTCCATAGTAAACCATGCTCAAGGCAGCTCATGATGTCATGAACCCTTTTACATAATTGACTAACAGTTGCAAGAGACAACAAAAAGGAAATAATCATAAACAATAGGCTAATTGAAGCATTTCATAATAACAGATGCACAATAAATTAAACAATCCACTGATAATCCATATTAATTTATTGCAATACAATACAAGAGCCTAATCTGAGTATCAGAAAAAGCAACCAGCAAAATAATAATAATAATAATAATAATAATAATAATAATAATTCTATTACTTATATCCCACCCACTCTGGGTGGCATCATCTTACTTCATCTTCATCTTACTTCTTCAGCACTGGCAATGGGTCCAATACTGGGGGCAGCAGGCAAACTTTGGTGCTGCAAGGCAGACCGTATGGCACACCTAGCTTTGTTCTTCAACATCATGCCACTGCTTGCTCATTGCTCTGCCTAGTTCTTGCTTGCTGCCCACCCACCCAAATATATCCTGCAATGCAGCACCAGGCGAAAAGAGCAATATTTCTGCATGTGCACAAGGCCAGCTGGAGTGTATGCTCTGGGTTGGCTACCTCTCTGCCTGCACACTCACCCACTGCCCATGATGCACTGGGAGAAGTTCACTAGGTGAGATATCCAGCCAATCCAGGCTAGCAACAAGCGAGCATCGCTGCCATTCAGGTGCTGGCTTAGAAGCAGTGGAATGGATGCGGTAGAAATAATGACCAGAAGGACCACCAGCATTGTCCACAGTATCCTCATCCAGCTGTTTCCCTTTGCCTATCACATGAAGATGCTTCAATTGCAGTTGTGAAGAAACAGTATGTATCTGAGAGGAGAACATAAAGGTAAAATATGTGCTTCTCTTTAAAAACTCTGATTGTAAACATTAACTGTCCGAAGGAGGGGGGAAACTGGTCTTTTACTCCAAGTGAAGCTAGTGGAATGCATTTTTTTGAGGTTCAGCTAGCAGTATGTCAAGATATAAGTTAAACTGATACAGTTGCTGGAAAAAAGATGCTGTAACTTGGAAGACTTCAGTGAGGGCAGCTGTCTCAAGAACACAGCTTTTATACAATTAAACCAGAGACTTTGCGCCTGCCCATTAGGGGAAATAGGAAGCCTCGAACATATATATATATATATATATATATATATATATATATATGCTTTCGTAGATTTTCACGGGTACAGGAATGCAGGTTTTGGTGTCCTCGGGTATCTTCCCGTGTAAAAGTTGGGGTGTCTAGGCGACGTTTCGACGAGGTCTCACTCGTCATCTTCAGGCCTGAAGATGACGAGTGAGACCTCGTCGAAACGTCGCCTAGACACCCCAACTTTTACACGGGAAGATACCCGAGGACACCAAAACCTGCATATATATATATATATATATATATATATATATATATATATGATGTCCTTTTTATGTTGAGATTCAAAGAGACACCATTGATCCTTTGCTGAAGAAGCTCAACCATCTTTCAGACAAGTCTAAACTTAATTCTCTCCTCTTAGGCAAAGATCATAAGACGACTTGGCTGGTAGCCAGATTCTGCTCCCAGATTTGTAGGCACAGATCATCCTCTACAATAAAATAGCTTACTAGGGAAATGCTGAAGTTGCCCTTTGGGGTGCCTCAGGGTCAATTTTTTATGGTAGCCCAAATCTCACTTGTACGGGTATATGTATATATCTCAATTTTAACTCATGAGCTATTGCTGCAATCTGCCCCGACTATATATTTTATCTTTATGAACGCGGTTTTTATTGTGTTATGTTATGTGAGCTGGTCTTTGACCGTAATAAATTGTCTATCTATCTATACTATTAAACAGAAATGCAAAGGTCAGAATGTGATAGGTCTGTTTTTGAATAATCCATTCAAAATTATTGGTATAATAAATTTATTATAGCTCTATCCCCCGCACATGCTGACATATAGCTATAGGTCAATGGAGTTTTGGAATTCTAGTGAGAACCTGCCAATCAGCTGGAGGGTGTGGCTTCTCAGCAGTGATTAGGAGTCAGACAGTTTGGGGAAAATAGGAAGAGATTCCTAGAGGGATTGACATAAAGAAATTCTGAAGGGGTGAGAGATAAGAAGCTGGAACAGCAGGAGCAGCCAGGAGCAGCAGATGGAGAACAGAGAGGGGTTAAGAGATGAAGAATCCTGGTGGGAGCTAGAATTTGATGGAGAGAAAAGAGCCAAGTTGAAATCACTGAGATCAGAATCTTAGAAGCCTGCAAAAGGAGAGGAAGACTCTGGCAGCAGCCCTGTGGGTAGAGTTAAGGTAATTAGTGGTTGGCCGTTAACCTGAAGAAACAGTGCATCCCTGATTAGAGAGAAGCCTTCTCTTAAAGTTTCAGTAAAATATTTAAGAACATTATTTCCCAGTTGTAAATGGGAAAGTGGTAGCCTCTTAACTCCAAGTGTCATTGGAAGAAATTGATTAAAAAGACCCATTCTAGTTTGGGTTCTGTCTTGGTCACGAGACTGAATTAGCCTTGGTCATCCTGTTGGATAACTTTTCTTGGGCAAGAGTGTGACCCTGTTGATTCTCCTCGATCTATCAGTGGCTTTTGGTACTGTTGATTATGATGCCCTCCTGAAGGCTTTGAGGATGTGAGTCAAGGTCACTGTTTTACAGTGGTTCCACAAAGTGGCATTGGGTGATTATTATTTTTTCCCTGGCACTTTGTCATCTCTCCTTGATGCAGCGCATGTTCCTATAAACAAAATCCAGCCATGCTCAGAATTGGCTAACAAAGTTCTGATTCCAACTTGCTCATCAGCAATTACCATCTTTTCAAAAGGAAGCTGATGGGATATTTCAAATGTCTTGCACCTGAGGACCAAAATTGCTCCAGGGAAAGTGGCTACAATGCCAATGCTAATGGAAATAGTGCTTTCAAAATGTTTCCCGGGATGTCAGCAAGTCTTTAATGTAAATGTATGCTATTATCACATGCTGAGTGTAGTCGATTATTGTACTAATAAACCATAAAGCAAGCTCTCTAACTTCATTACCACATTTAATTACCATTTTTGCCGTTTTGCTTTACAAACAGGACATTATGTGCTTGGTTCTGCTTGCTAAGTTCCTACAGTAGAGAAAAGAGAGAGAAACTATAGAGGTGCCTACTATTTATTTATTTATTTATTTATTTAATTATTTATTTATTTGTTTGCAACATAACTGGATAGATGAGAAGATGCTAAGATTTTTACTAGGGACTTTTAAAGCCTCCTACCCTTGGAATGACCAGCAATGCTTTTCAAATGAAATACCTTGTAATCACACCCCTTAACAGCACTCTGTTACACTTTTCACTAAATCACTCCAATAAATGTCCTGATTGTGCAAGATCAAAATCTTTGGACTGACTGAAAGACCCAGAGATGCTTTCGCTTTTAAATCTTCCACACAGCAGTTTTGCTTAACCCAAAATTATGCATAAGGTAATTGATGGAAGACATGAAATCTCATCTCAAGAGTTCACAGGAGGGCCATTCCAGAACCATGAATGATCTGGATTCCCTCTAAAAAGTCGTAGACCAGATGTTGGCAATCTCTAATTTATAGGCTCATTCTTCTGTTTTAGTTGAGTCAGGGGAAATTAATTCAGAATGTGTCTCCTGCTGAGATTCCTGTATCCTGACACAACCTCTGTATTTTGAGTCTACTGCCATGACCGCTGAATGCAAAATAATAAGAACATCTACAAAAGCTTCATTGTAATGAATGGAGATTCGGAAGGGGCAATTCAGAACTGCACCCATCACTGGGTACTCACATCTCCTTTGGTATTAATAAGAATTTTCCTGTAAGAATTCTATAAGGCTAAAGTCCTTGGCACATTTATCATTATGTCTTATTGCACTCAGCGGGACTTCTGAATATATATGCATAAGATTGGTCTTCCTTCACCAAATAGCCTTGTTTTGTGGGAGGATGTTGGATGATATGAGAGTTCTGTCTGCATGCAAGTCAGCTGAGAATTACTAAACGTACTGGCTGTCTCTGGCATATCTTCCCCTGTGTTTTATGTCACAGAGTCAGACCACGTAAGATTGGCCAACCAAGGTGGAGAAGTTGATACAAAAGATCAGGTAACAGGACAATGGTGTTTTATTGGAGGGTGTCTTGCTGGTTCATGCTAATGCCCATCTTAACCCAGGATTTGGTTTCCAGCAGTGGGACTCACTAAAAGGGACACGGGTGGCACTTTGGGTTAAACCACAGAGCCTAGGACTTGCTGATCAGAAGGTTGGCAGTTTGAATCCCCACAACGGGGTGATCTCCCATTGCTCGGTCCCTGCTCCTGCCAACCTAACAGTTCGAAAGCATGTCAAAGTGCAAGTAGATAAATAGGTACCGCTCTGGCGGGAAGGTAAACGGTGTTTCCATGTGCTGCTCTGGATCACCGAAAGCGGCTTAGTCGTGCTGGCCACATGACCCGGAAGCTATGCCCCGGCTCCCTCGGCCAGTGAAGCGAGATGAGCGCTGCAACCCCAGAGTCGGCCACGACTGGACCTAATGGTCAGGGGTCCCTTTACCTTACCTTTAGTGGGACTCACTGCAGCTTGTAGTGGTGACTTCCATATGTGCAAAGCACATTCCTTTCTCCATCCTGAACTTACTTGCCAACAGCATTACTGAACAAACTGGAGCTCTAGTATTACGCAAGAGAGAAAAATACTTCTCTTATATCTCCCCATAGTCAGTGGAGGCTGGTCCTTTAGGGTGAACAGGGCACCAACACAGCAACCTCCCTTGGTCTTAAACCAGTCCCCACCAGGGCTGGCCTTGATTATTAGCTTCCTAACCCCTTATAGTGTTGTCCTTATAGAGGTCAGCTTAGTGGATGATGGGGACACATTTAGATTTAGTTGCCTTCATTTGCTATTGGTTCTGGTTCCATCTACTGTTGGCCATACTACTGCCCATAATCATCTCTCCCTTTTCAAAAATGGCTTTATCAAATTTCTTTTTTTTATAAAGTAATCCCAAGGTATACTGTGAAAATACAGCATAAGAATACACAGTCAGCATTCTAAATCATAGAGTATCATTTAACCTAGAGCAGCAACAGCAGCAATAACAACATCACCTCCAGGCTTGATTATTGTAACTTGCTCTATGCGGGGCTGCCCTTGAAGCTGACCCAGAAACTCCAACGGGTGCAGAATACCGCGTTGAGGCTCCTTACGGGGTCCTTGCCATGGGACCAGTGCTTTACCAGCTGCACTGGCTCCCAGTGGAGTACAGGGTCAAGTTTAAGGTGCTGGTTTTGACCTTTAGAGCCCTATGCGGCCTAGGACCCTCATACCTACGGGGCCGCCTTTCCTGGTATGCCCCGTGGAAGACCTTAAGGCCCACAAATGACAACATTTTGGAGGTCCTGAGTTGCAAGGTGGTTAGATTGGTCTCAGCTAGGGCCAGGGCCTTTTCAGCACTGGCCCCGACTTGGTGGAACGCTCTGTCACAAGAGATCAGTGCCCTGCAGGATTTGACATCTTTCCGCAGGTCCTGCAAGACGGAGCTGTTCCGCCTGTCCTTTGGTTTGGACTCAGTCTGACCCTTATGTTTCCTTCCCCTTGTGGTTTCGATTTATGGGCTGCTACTAAAATGAAGCTGCATTCTAAATTGTATTTTAACCCGTATTTTAATTAACTTTTTTCTTTTTCTATTATGTTTTATTGTAATTTTATTAGTGTTAGCCACCCTGAGTCCAGTTCCAGATGGGGAATAAAGAAAAAAATTATCATTATCATCATCCTGGATGTCTGTGAAAATTCAGGATTGTTTTTCTTATTCATCTAATCAATAATACAGTAACTACTCAGTTGTGAGTCTGTGTCTCTGCCCTTTAATTTGTTGGCCCATTTCTCTATTAGGGCCAATTGACAAACACAATTAAGCCAATTCAATAAAGATGGCCCTTCCAAGTCTTTCCAAAATGGGGCTATAATAAGTCAGCTGCTAACAATAAAAAAAACCAATTAAATTGATTGGCTATTTCCCCCCCTAAAAGAATCACCCCTAACTACTTTCTAGGCCATCATACTTGATTGTCTTATGGGACTGGATCCTTTCGGTTATCTTTTTTCATGAAAAAGCTTGAGCTATCCATCGTTACTGGCTCAGCAAAGCCCTGTGAATCTACTTTCAGCTTCTATTTGGCCAGATAAGTAAATCCACTGCTATGCTTCTGCATGAAAGAAAAAGAAGAAGATATCTTGGGATTTTTGAATGACAAGGTGTTAATTTACGAGCCTTGCCAACGTTCGTCCTACAGTTACATTTCTAATTAATGAGTACAAACGAAGAAAACAAAATGAAAGCGGCTGCCCTCCAAAAGTTTGGATGGAAGGGTTGGGTGCTAATTGCCTTCCAGCTGCTGGTGTTGTAATTAAATTCTGATTGTTGACTGCGGTTTTTACACTGATTATGTGGAATTAATCTTCAAAAACTTGCCTTACTTTTTGCTTATGCTTTAGAACTGAAGTTATATGTTAATACACACTAAAACTAGGGCTGCACTGAATTTTCATTGATTTTGATTTTGACAGGGGGAAGGTACATTTCCTGAAAAATACTCCCACCCACCATCTCAATTCTGTTCACTGACAGTTTCTCCCTGTCTGCTACTGCAGGTGTTGGTACTTGTATCTTGATTAAAGTGCTGTGGACGCCAACATTAAATAGCTCCCATGGGCAGCAACAAAAAACAAAGAAGAGGTGACAGCCCTCTCCATACCAGTGAGTACCATCACAAAAAAATCTACTGATAGTTCTCTGATAGCAGCACCAAAGGGGCCCTTGGATGGGCAAATCCTGGTTACTTACTATCTTAATTAAAAATAAGAAAAGGAGAGAATTTATCTTTGTGACCCATTTGAGCCTTTGCTGGAACAGCAGATAATCATGGTTTAATAGGGAATAAAATATCTTACAATTTTAATACATTTATATTTTGGGGTACCCCCATTTTGATGTTACATTCTTCCTGTGTCTCTGCTTGATTAAACTGGAAGCAGCTGATCAAGTAGTAGTAGTAGTAGTAATAGTAGTAGTAGTAGTAGTAGTAATAATAATAATAATAATAATAATAATAATAATAATAATAAAAAATTTTGTTTATACCCCGCACATCTGGCTGGGCTTCCCCAGCCACTCTGGGCAGCTCCCAATCAAATATTAAAAACACAGTACAGCATTAAACATTAAAAACTTCACTAAACAGGGCTGCCTTCAGAGTGAAAACGCTCAAATTATAAACTATGGAGAGAAAGGGGACATGAACTCAACCTGCTAGGGTTGTGATTAGTGATCACTTCTCCTGTTATCTATGTGTTTGCCTCTATACTACATAATTATGTCAGAATATTATATTTTTCTTAACCCATATTTTTATCCCTGTTTAGGGATAAAGGCATTTGTTTTGGGCTATTTTTATTACATTTATTAAAAGCAGATCCCAGAGCAGGTTACGACAATTTAAAATCCAGAATTAAAAAAACTTAAAACAGATTACAGTCACAATAATAGGGTGGGTCATAAAAGCACACCTAAAGCCCAGGAGAGTAGATGTCATGGACTGGCTGGATTCAAGGCACCAGTTGAGGAACCCACAGGGGAAGAAGGCTCAGTGCTAGGGGAATGGTGGTGGGACAACCAGGGCCGGATTTAGGTGGCCCTAAGCTACTGAAGGTAATGGGGCCCTTTATATGTCCAGCTGTCCTTTGTCAATAACAAATTGTCGCTGTTTTCTGTGTTGAATATATGCTATACGGTAATTTATGGACCTAATAGGTATCTAAAGCCATATGAACATAACAAGATACGTATTTTATCAAAGTACAGTAATTGTTGAACTGAAACACAATTAAGAAGTATATTAATAGTGAAATAATTATTAAGCTCTTACTTAAAATGATTTTTTTATTCATAACAAACTTAATAATGCAAACACATTGGCACTGGGCAATAACAAAAGTTCCTTTAGAAACACAGTTTACAAAGACTCATAATCTAGTCTCTAGAAACTTGCTATAACATGAAATAATAATGGGTGTCAATATATGATGCAAACTACTAATAATTATAAATAGCAGAATGTAAGCACCCTATATATAAAAATGAGCAAAGCAGTGATATTTTAGGGAGCAGGCTAGCAGGCGGGGCCCATTACTTACATCATAGGAGCCTACACAACACAAAACACTGTTGCTGTATGTAGGTTTTATTTTATTTGTTTTTTATCTTATATTTTGGAAATGTACATCCAGTTTTCTTTTCCTTTAAGTTTTTTGGGGGGCCCCACAGAGTGTGGAACCCTAAGCTATAGCTTGTTTAGCTTTTACAAAAATCTGGCACTGGGGACAATGATGAGTGGTAAAGAGGGAACAGACTGGGAGGAGGAGGTGTCGGAAGCTGAGGAGGTAACAGGGTTTAGTGAGCAGGAAGAGACTGTGATAAAGAGCAGTGCAGAATCAGATGCAGAAGTGGAGGCTGGGGAGCAGAGGGAAGAGAGTGGGGGTGAACTGATGAGGAAGCCAGGGGATTCGCCCTCTCCTGTCCCTCTTCCTTGGTCGCCCAGAACACAAAGAGGAATGAAGAGGGCAGAATATCGAGAGACAAGATGAAGGAGTCTTGAGTTGCTGAGGAAGGACCCAGGGGAGGAGGAGCCTTAGAGAGAGGTGGAAAGGCGCTGAACTTCCTGGAAGAGTTGCTGTCTTCACTAGGCCTGGCTTCCAGGGCAGTTTTGTTTCTTTGAATAAAGAATAAAGTTCACTGACGCCATGTGAGTTATTGCTGACCTGCGCGTGAAACCCACTCCGACAGTAAATAAGTCTGACAAAGTACAATACTTTGCAGTAGCTAGAAACCAGGTGGTTTTCAAGGTTTTTCTTCCATGCTTGGGCAGAATTTATGGCTTAGATTTGATAAGGAAAGCTGAGTTGCAATAAAAGGAAGAGAACCAAAGAGGACTCAGAATTTGGTGCAAGCCATAAATTAATGAGGAGTAAAATTATTCAGAGGTTTTACTAAACAAAACTGATCAGAGAGTGGGAAAATACTTGAAACAAGAGGGTTTTATATTGGGGAAGTACACAAAGAACTGGGACGCCTTTTTGTGTGGGGGGGGGGGGGGAGCTCTCTGATATGTCTTGGTGTTATCTTACAACTTTTAGCTTGCAGTTGTGCTCATCCGTGTATATGTGTCCGAAGCTAGAGCCAGGAGCATGCCAGCAATAAAACACTGTGTCAGTGAAGTTAACTCTTCAAAGAAATCAGAACAACTCAGGCCTGCCTTGATCAGACACAGCACCAAAGATAGCTGCCATACATACAATGCTTTTCAATGAAGTTAGTTCACACAGTCAATGACAGTCAGGAAGTATGTAGCAAACCCAACAAGCAAACCTCACAGAAACCAGACCTGATGCAGTACAACAGCTAAAGATCAGATTCTTGATCTGTATTCATTCCTCTTTTGTCTTTCTGAAACATTTTTTAGGCAGTTCAATTTGAGTGTGACACTCAAAACTGGCTGAGGAATGATGCCTGAATGGAAATTAATAAAGCCAAGAGTTAGCACAAAGCCAGTAATTTCATTCCTGACAGGTCTCTTTGTCTTTATGTCACAGTTAGGCAAGTTTGTAGTGACATTTCCCTCCATTTAAAATTAATTGGCCCATTTTATCATCTCAGGTATGAGCACTTTCTTTGTGCCATGCTCAAGTGATATAATTACAAAAAAGTGATTACCCTCTGCAGTATACATAAGTCTCTTGAACAGAGAGACAAATGAACTAGTTTAAGAGAGCAGTTATTGCAACTTCAGATACACAAGCAAGCAAAACAAAAAAAAATCCTTCCAGTAGCACCTTAAAGACCAACTAAGTTAGTTCTTGGTATGAGCTTTCGTGTGCATGCACACTTCTTCAGATACACTGAAACAGAAGTTGCCAGATCCTTCTATATAGTGAGAAGGTGGGGAGGGGTATTACTCAGAGGGGGGTGGGAATGGGTGATTGGCAGATAGCTGTGATGAGCCTGTTGACGACTCTTAACAACTGCAGTAGGTCTTACAGGAAAAAGCAAGGGGTGAGAAGGTGAAAAATGGCTTTGTCATGTATAGTGAGATAAGAATCCAATGTCTTTGTTCAGGCCAGGTGTCTCCATGGTTTTAAGTTTGGTAATGATTTGCAATTCAGCAGCTTCTCTTTCCAGTCTATTTCTGAAATTCCTTTGTAGTAAAACAGCTACTTTGAGATCTTGTATAGAATGTCCTGGGAGATTGAAGTGTTCTCCTACTGGTTTCTCTGTCTTGTGATTCTTGATGTCAGATTTATGTCCGTTTATTCTTTGGCGTAAGGTTTGGCCTGTTTGTCCAATATAGAGAGCTGAAGGACACTGTTGGCATTTGATGGCATACACAATGTTAGACGATGAGCAATTAAATAGTCCCGAGATGGTATGTGTGATGTTGTTGGGGCCAGTAATGGTGTTGTCCGGGTGTATGTGGCAGCAAAGTTGGCATCTGGGTTTATTGCAGGCTCTGGTGCCAGTGTCCGTGTTAAGTCTGGTTGTAGTATTATTGTGGGTTAGGAGTTGTTTGAGATTGGGTGGCTGTCTGTAGGCAATGAAAGGTCTTCCTCCCAGAGCTTGAGAAAGAGAACTGTCATTGTCCAGGAGAGGTTGTAGATCTCTGATGATGCGTTGTACTGTTTTAACTTGGGAGCTGTATGTGATGACTAGAGGAGTTCTGTTATTTTCTTTTTTGGGTCTGTCTTGCAGCAAGTTCTCTCTGGGTATCAGTCTGGCTCTGTTGATCTGTTGTCTAACTTCATCTGCTGGGTATTTTAGTTCTAAAAAGGTTTGCTGTAGATCTCTTAGGTGAGAGTCTCTGTCTGTAGAATTGGAACAGATACGGCTGTAACGTAGTGCCTGGCTATAAACAATGGACTGTTTGGTATGTTTGGGATGGTGGCTAGAGGCATGTAGATATGTTTGTCGGTCAGTTGGTTTACGGTATAAGGTGGTGTCTACGCGCCCATCCTGTATTTTTATAGTAGTGTCCAAAAAATGTATTTCTTGCATAGATTGATTCATTGTTAGGTTGATTGTGGGGTGAAAATCATTGAATTTCTGGTGGAAGGTGTTCAGGGTCTGTTGACCATGTGTCCAGATGATAAAAATATCATCAATGTATCGCAGGTACAAGAGAGGTTTGAGTGGGTAGGAGTTTAGGAAACGTTGTTCTAAATCTGCCATGAAGATGTTGGCATACTGTGGGGCCATGCGGGTGCCCATTGCTGTGCCGCTGATCTGAAGGAACAGGTCATCACTGAATTTGAAGTTGTTGTGGGTAAGGACAAATTGGCAGAGTTTGGTGGCAAAGTCCGCTGTGGTTTTATCTGAAATGGTGTTCCTTATAGCTTGTAAACCATCGTTGTGTGGGATGTTGGTATACAGAGATTCCACATCCATAGTAGCTAGTATAGTATTGTTGGGAAGATTATTTAAAGATTGTATTTTCCTCAGAAAATCTGTGGTGTCACGTACATAGCTGGGAGCACTGATGGCATATGGTTTCGGAACAGTGTCCATATAACCGGAGACACCCACTGTAATAGTGCCAATACCTGAAATGATGGGGCGTCCTGGATTTCCTGGTTTGTGTATTTTAGGTAGAAGATAGAAAGTTCTTGGTCGAGGTTCTGTTGGTGTGTTGGTGAGGATCTGTTCTTGGATGTGTGGGGGTAGCTCCTTAACAATCTTGTTCAGTTCTTTTTTGTATTCTTGTGTGGGGTCTGAGTCCAATTTTATGTAAAAGGCGGTATTGGAAAGTTGTCTGTGAGCCTCCTGAATGTAGTCAGTTTTATTCATGATGACGACAGCTCCACCTTTGTCTGCTTCTTTAATTATAATGTCTGGGTTGTTTCTGAGATTATCTATGGCTCTCCTTTCAGCATGGTTTAGATTTTGTTGTAAGCGGTGGTGTTTTCTGGTCACATCTGTTTGTATTCTGTGGTGGAAGCAGTCAATGTACAAGTCCAGTGTGGTATTGCGTCCATCAGGAGGGGTCCATGTGGAGTCTCTTTTTGTGTAACACTTTTTCGGTGGTAGTTGGTGGTCAGTGTTCTGTTGGGAGGATGGTGGTTGTTCTCCAGTGGGTTGAGAGGTGTTGTGTTGTGAAGTTGTTGCTTGTTCTGCTTTGTCTTGTTGTTGTGTGTGTTGAAAATACTCCTTCAGGCGTAAACGGCGGAAAAATGCTTCCAAGTCCCCGTAGAACTGAATCATGTGTGGGGATTTGGCAGGGCAGAATGACAGTCCACGTGAAAGGACTGATTCCTCAGCTGGGCTGAGTGCTTGCTGTGAGAGATTGACAATATTGTTGATCTTGTTTTGATTGGTAGCCTGTAGGTTGGAAAGGTTAGAGAGTTTCTTGTTTTTCTGTTTTTTCAGTAGCTCCAGTTGAGAGTGGTAAATGTTTTGTTTTTCCTTTTGGAACTCTTGCCAAGCTTGGTGGTTCCTGATAGAGTTGTCCAATACAAGGAGTTCCAAGAGTATGTAAGGCATGAGTAGTGTTTAGGGAAGTTTTTAATGTATGATGTTTTGTCACATTATTATTATTATTATTATTATTATTATTATTATTATTATTATTATTATGTTGGAAGCCACCTAGAGTGTCTGGGAAAACCGAGCCAGATGGGCGGGTTATAAATAATAAAATATTATTACTACTACTGCTACTACTACTATTATTATTACTACTACTACTATTATTATTATTATTATTATTATTATCATCATCATCAGCCCCTCTCCTGCATCAGGTTTGGCTCAGACAATCCAACCATTTCTCTACAAAACTTGGGAAATAGCCTAGTTTATTCTGAGCCCAGTTCCAAGCCAAACTGAACCCATCACACCACAAGAAAGTCAACAGGGTTTCAAGAGACTCAGATCTCTCACCTGCCCATCCAAATTCCCCTGCTCTTGCTCACACGCTTACCTTTCTTGCTTCATGAAATCCAAGCCAGAGAATAGCTTTTCTCCTCATAATGCTCATAACTGAGGTGAACACAACAAGCTGCAGAGATTTGATTTTCCATACTAGAAAATATGAAGTTTGGTCTCATTGAGCCAGAATGGTGCCATCATTACCTCCTACTTGGACTACTGAAAGGCACTCTATGTGGGACTACCTTTGAAGGTGATTTGGAAACTACAACTAATCCAGAATGCAGTAGTGATTATTGGGAGCAGCTGTTGGGACCATGTAACACTGCTCCTAAAGGATCTACATTGGCTCCCAGTATGTTTCCAAGCACAATTCAAAGTGTTGGTGTGGACCTTTAAAGCTCTAAACAGTCTTGGCACCTCCACCCCCATCCTTCAGCCAGGACGCTGAGGTCCAGCTCTGAGGGCCTTCTGGTGGTTCCCTCACTGTGAGAAGTGAAATTACAGGGAACCAGGCAGAGGGTCTTCTTGGCAGTTGCACCTGCCCTATGGAACACCCTCCAATCAGATGTCAAGAAAACAATAACTACATGACTTTTAGAAGGTGTGATGGTCACCTCCAAGCTTGATTATTGTGACTTGCTCTACGTGGGGCTGCCCTTGAAGCTGACCCAGAAACTCCAGCCAGTGCAGAATGCCAAGGTGAGGCTCCTTACGGGGTCCTTGCCATGGGATCAAATTCTTCCAGTCCTTTACCTGCTGCACTGGTTCCCGGTGGAGTACAGGGTCAGGTTTAAGGTGCTGGTTTTGACCTTTAAAGGTCTAGGCGGCCTAGGACCCTCGTACCTATGGGACTGCCTCTCCTGGTACGCCCCGTGGTGGACCTTACGGTCCAAAAATAACAACACTTTAGAGGTTAGATTGGCCTTAACCAGGGTCAAGGCCTTTTCAGCACTGGCCCCGACCTGATGAAACGCTCTGTTGCAGGAGACCAGGGCCCAGCGAGATTTGAAATCTTTCCGCAGGGCCTGCAAGACAGAGCTATTCCGCCAGGCCTTTGGTCTGGACTCAGTCTGATCCCCCCTTTCTTCTTTTTTGATGGAACCCCTTATATGGGATCCTGCATATAAATTTTCCCTCCGTCCTTTTGCTGGCCTATGTAGGACCAGCATGGATAGCTGGTCCTGGTGAATATTTGATGTTTCCTCCCCTTATGGTCTTGATTTACGGGCTGCCGATAAAACGAGGCTGCATTTTAAGCTGTATTTTAATCAATTGGGTTTTTAAAAACAACAACAATAACTGTATTTTATATTTGGTGTTAGCCACCCTGAGCCCAGTCTTGGCCTGGGAGGGCAGGGTATAAATAAAAATTTATTATTATTATTATTGGGAAGTTGTAAATGTTCGCAGTTTTATTGCATATTTAATATTTTGTTGGGAGTTGCTCAGAGTGGCTGGGGCAACTCAGTTGTATGGGTGGCATATAAATAATAAAATTATTGTGATAATAACCTGCCTTTCATCCTAAAGTTCCTGAGCAGCTTACAACAATTGAAACACATTAAAAGCTCTTTAAAACAACTAACAACTACATAAATAAGATGGGTTCTAAAAATATACATGCCGGGTGTCAAAAGCCAGAATAAATCTCTTCAGCATTCAATGACCATGCCAAATGTCTTGAATTGGACCCATAAATGAACCGGCAGTCAGTGTTTTCTGAAAGCAATAGGGAAAGATGGAAGATATATGAGCTATAAAAATACAGGCACTTGAAATTTGACAATGCCTTATTCAAAGAAAAATTATGACCAATCAACAATTCTAGTAAAGCACTGGAGTGATGGATTAAGATTTGCTGTGTGGGTTGTAGGCACAGAGAAGGGAGTTTGGGCAGTTGATAATGGGTAAATTGGCAGCCCTGCTTTGAAAGAAGATTTTGGAGGGGGCAGGGAGGAGAATTGTCCAAAGAAAAAGTCTGTTTTATTACCATTTTACCTATTTCTTGTGGGTGAGTTAAATGGAAAGTCCCTCATAAACAATGTCTGGTTTTTGCTTTAGGATTGATGAGCCCTGTAGCAGAAATAAATAGGCTTTCACCGGTTTACCACACATTATAGTCTTATTTATTGGAATGACCAAAGAGTAAGTGTCTGATAGTAATGAAGTCTGAGTAAGAAACTGCACCAATTACTGCCTTAAGGAGGCCACTTCTTCTTGTGGATTGCATGACTGGGAGCACCTAAAGAAAAAGGGGAAAGACTGATAATCAGATGTGAGATTATGGAGTATGATTATTAGATTACCTTAATCATTATCCCATTTCTCATTTAAATAGTTGTGCGTAGACATCAGTCATGCATGCTCTTATGGCTAGTGCCTTGTATTATTAACAAGTTTGAATCAGACCAAGAGAGATGAGAAATAAAAGGAGAAAGAAAGGAAAATGAACACCTCTCAGCCTTCCCAACAGTTATAGTTTTGATCTTCTGTCCACAAATTGCCAACCACCTGTCATCTGCAGCTAGAAAAGAATTGATTTAAGAGAGGTGGAATTGGTCGTGTCAGGCTATTCATATGCTTCAATGGGAAAATGATGCTATTTCACACAAAAGAATGTCTTCACAGCGTAGGGAAAAACCAAAACAAAACACTGAGTGTGATTCTTTCCAGAGGTGCAAACCCCACTCATTGAAGGACCCTCAAAGGATTTAACAGTGCCCTGGGTCACATGAGGTATCTGCAATAACACAATGAGCCATTTTAGGGAATGGAAGGTTTATGCTTACCTTCCGTATCCCCATCCAACCTTCCTGTTTCACATAATTTATGTAGAGAGTTGGTTAAAAGTGGAGAGAGTATGGGCAGGCATCCTGTTGCCTCTGATGGGACCAGGGTGAAGCTGAGTTCCCTGTGGTGGACCTCCTCTTCTTCAGTAGACCCTGCTGAGCTTACCTGGGAACAGTGGTAGGAAAACAGCAGCATCATTATGACAGTGTCTGAGTAGCTGATTCCAGCCACCATTTTAATTTCCCACAATGCCCTGTAGTAGTACTGCGCAGTGGGCATTGAGGAACATTAAAATGGTGACTAGACCAAGCTACCCAATACAACTTGCATTATTTTAAAATGTGCTTGTGGCAGAGGGGAGCTAGATTAGAGGAAATTTAGCCATGTGGTCATAGGTGGTTATCACCAAAGCTTCACTCAGAGTAGACCCATTGAAATTGATGGGACTTCATCAATTCCACTGGGTCTACTCTTAGTAAAATATAGTTGAATACCAACCTATGCCTCCAGTAGGCAAGTTTGCTTCAGTAATATGGAACTGATTTGGACCTTTTGACTCTGTTGATAACCTGGAATGAAAAGGAAAACTGGTTATTGTTAAGTTTGTAGGTTTAGTTAACAAAAATGTAATAAAAGGAGGGTGTTGTTGTTTTTTAAACCCACTGTACAAAACTGGCATAACTGTTATCCAAGAATTCAAATATACTCTCAGGTTGGTAGGCTGTAGCCACTGTCTTCCAGAACATCAAAGACTACAGGACTACACTTTTAACTGAATGCCACATTCATGCCCTCTGCTTTATTCTTTATTTTTCTTTATTGAATTTATATACCGCCCTATAGCCAGAGGTCTCAGGGCGCTTCACAGAACAGAAAGCTTCCTCAACTGCAGCATAAAACCCAGACTGGCTTTTAAGAAGAATAGCACAGACTACTTTTTTATATACTCCACTTTCTCTGAAGGATCCCCTTATGACTTTTTGGTGAATACACACATTCCAGTGGCCTCCATCCCTCTTCTCCCATTGACTTCAATTACAAACTACTGACAAACCAGATAGCTTTCTTTGAATTCAAGGTTTTGAATGTTACCATTAATAATTTATCCTATACTGACATCTGGTGGCAGCATCTATGGAAAACTAAAACTAGTACAAAACAAAAAAAATTCCTTCCAGTAGCACCTTAAAGACCAACTAAGTTAGTGACTATGGCAGACCAACACGGCTACCCATCTGCAACTAAAACTAGTACAGTACTATTCATCTGGACAAATTTAATTGGGGGGGGGGAGGAATCTCTCTTGACATTGTTTGCTAAATTATCAGTAAACCTTTTGTTAAGTTGTGGGTGAACATATCAGACGACACAGCGATTCTTCAAACAGCTCTTGTTTATTCAGAGACCAGAACAGAACTGAGCTGAAGTGTTCAGTCAGCCTGCTTATATAGAGCTCCAGTACACATAATTGTAACAACTTTCTAAAACTATCCAATCACTGAACGTCACTTTCGATCCCTTATTTGCATAACTATCTACAGTATCCCCCTGCTGGTCCAGGGTGAGAACTTCAGTACATAACACCTTTTATTACCTGGTGTTGGTTTTTTGTTGTTGCAATATTAACATTGTAAGTTTTTGTATTCCATAGCCATCATTTAGGACAGGGGTAGCCCACAGGATGGACCTCTAGATCCATCCCATCTGCCCTCATGGACTACAATCCCATGATCCCCAGCAACCACCGCCAATGGACAGGGATGATGGGAGTTGCAGTCCACATTATCTGGAGGGCACCATGCTCTTGTGCAGCGGTTCTCAACCTGTGGGTCCCCAGATGTTGTTGGACTACAACTCCCATCACCCCTAGCTAGCAAGGCCAGAGCTCAGGGATGATGGGAGTTGTAGTCCAACAACATCTGGGGACCCACAGGTTGAGAACCGCTGCTTTAGTGGAACCCTTGGCAGGTAAGTCCTATAAGCACCTATAAGCATTCTCATGAGGGGAAGCGGGGAGCAGGTGATGCCAAGCAACCCTGCTTCATCTGGGATGTTGTCTTTAATCTGTGTAGAAACCCCCCCTCCCATTTGTTTGACCATGAAGTCCTGCAACTTGGAATTTATGTATTCCTGAATGTTCCCTGTATGTTTCTGAGGTCAGAACAACAAGAAGTCTGAAAGCCTTTCCATATCCAAGTTTACCAGGAAGTTTCTCTGGGTCCAAGGGAGGAACTACATTCCACAAATGTTATGGACACTTTCAGAAGCAGGTTGGTATGCTAGCCCAGTTCCCAACCTACGTGAGATGAGTGAAAAGGGGCTTCTTGATCTAGGTTCTTCTTTTTCTTGCTGCAAGTTATTCAAAACTACAGAGTGAAGGTTGGAATAGTTATTATTATCAGTGCAAGTTCCAGCACAGCTGTCTTCATCCAGGCAAAGAATTACAACTCACTAGGAAGTTACTTAAAAGGCAGCCACTGTAGATCTTTGAATGGACAAAAAGAACCAGAATTTAGCATTTTTGTCTGTAGAGCTCTCAATGTTCTTTCCCAAGCACTTGTCTTTTCCAGTTCTATAGCCATTTTCTGCTTTCCATCTTTTCCCAAGGGCTCAGAATTGTGTGCTAGGGAGAGATGCTGGTCTATGCATTTCACTGCAGAATCGATCCATTCTACTAGGGAATCTCCAGCTGCCTCATCTTCCTGGTTGTCCATGCCCCGCTGCTGACCCTGTGTCCTTAAAGCAGAGCTGAAGGGATCATGGGTTGGATCCAGAGTTCATGTTACTGGAACTCCTCTTTGACACTCTTGCTGGATGAAGTGGGTTGGTGATTTTCTCCCTTGCCAGTAGTAGACGAGTCACAGAACCACCTTCTTGATATCCACATCACTACAGCGTATCAAGATGAGGGTGGAGGATGCTCTAGGCCCAACCAGGTATTGCTGGTGTCAGAAGACTGATTCTGCATCCATCACACCAGCCACTACTGATCTGCACCCTCTTGAAGGTTGGGGAATCCTCTCAATCAGGAGAAATGAAGTGGAGGGGTGAGAGCCTTTGCTAGGTCTCAGTCTCTTCCGTGGACAGAAGGAGCCCTTCCATTTGCAGAAGGCATGTTCTGGATGCAACCCTGTGAATTTCATCCTTTTTTTCCTGAGCTCACCAGTTTTCATTCAGATATGTGTAGGTAATTGTAAATCACAGCTTACTGCAGCTAGAGGTCTCTATATTCTCAGAAACTGGCTGTTTCCTAAGAAGAAGAAAATGGACAAGGACCCACTAGATTTGACATTACATAGAGATTAGAAAATGTAGCATCCAAACAGTGTAATATGAAGATGTAGCTTACAATAACTTTAACATCAGTAAAAAACTTTTCTCCCAAGATCTGTAAAAGAGAACTTGCCATAAGCACCTACTATCTTTAAACAGTATAGCTCAAAAATTAAATTTTGGTTTTATATTGTTAGCATAACATATAACTGCAATCCTGTGTATACATATTTCCTTGGGACTTCATGGAGTGGAACTTACTTCTGAGTAAACATGCCAAGCTTCAGCTACATATCCACTGAGACGGCAGCCTTATATACATTTACTTGAAAGTAAATCCCTTTAGGGAAGACAGGGATGGGGAAGAGAAGGTGTTGGTTAGGAAAGAAAAATGCTAGGTATAAAAGAAGAATTCCTTGGATAGTAAGAGCCAGGTTAGGAGCAAGTACTCTTGCTGAGAGAACCCCAGGAGAGGTTTAGAATTACAAGATATGCGGCAATGTAAAACATGGAAATAAAGGCTGTCAGAAGAAAACATATCCTTCTAAGTTATTTCAAAGTTTCCCTCTTTCATTAGCATAGAAAGAGACTACATGCTTGGTAAGTTTAAAATGGTTTACTTACAAACTCTTCAAATGTCAGATTCATGTGTTTTTCCACACAGCAGTCAGAAAACATAGGCAGAAAAACTTACCGGTAGGTTCCAAAGTGGTGAGTGTTTCTAAATTCTTTGTATAGAAACACAAATATGGCTTGTAAGCCACACAGTTTGAGCTTGGAGCAACCAGCTCAGAACTCAGATACCAGAGACTCCAACAAGCTAAAATCTAGCTTATTTTCAGACTAAACTTCTGAATCACTGTATAGTGATTTTACCTAAATCCCTTTCCCTTGAATTTCTTTCTTTCTTTCTTTCTTTCTTTCTTTCTTTCTTTCTTTCTTTCTTTCTTTCTTTCTTTCTTTCTTTCTTTCTTTCTTTCTTTTCAGCCAGTGCATAGAGGTCCAATCTCTGTGTTATGAAGTTATCATGAAGTTATGAATTTATCTCTGTGTTATGAAGTTATATCTCTGTGTCATGAAGTTATGAAGTTATCTCTGTGTTATGAAGTTATGATGAAGTTATGAAGTTATCATGAAGGGATCAATTCCAATCTGTTACCTCCGAGGATGTGGACAGGCTGCTTGGACAAGTGAAACCAACCACCTGTCTCCTTGATCCTTGCCCATCCTGGCTGATAAAAGCGAGCCGGGAAGGGCTGGGCGATGGGCTCTGTGGAGTGGTGAATGCTTCCCTCTGTGAGGGAGCCTTCCCAGACTTGCTGAAAGAGGCGGTCATTAAACTGCTTCTTTAAAAAACATCTTTAGACCCGGCCAATATGGCCAACTATCGCCCAATCTCAAATCTACCATTCTTGGGCAAGGTGATTGAGCGGGTGGTTGCCGAACAACTCCAAGCACGCCTGGAGGATGCAGACCATTTGGATCCCTTCCAATTCAGGCCACACCATGGGATTGAAACTGCCTTGGTCACACTGGTTGATGATCTCCAGCGGGCTAGGGACAAAGGTGAGAGCTGTTTCCTAGTTCTGCTGGATCTCTCAGCGGCCTTTGACACCATTGACTATAACATCCTTCTGGACCGTCTAAAGGGGCTGGGAGCCAGGGGCACTGTTATATGGTGGTTCTGCTCCTTTCTCGTGGGCTGTGTCCAGAAAGTGGTGATGGGGGGTGAGTGTTCAGACTCCTGGACTCTCACTTGTGGGGTGCCTCAGGGTTCCTCCTCTCCCCCATGCTTTTTAATATCTATATGAAGCCACTGGGAGAGATCATCAGGGGGTTTGGGCTGGGTGTTCATCAGTATGCAGATGACACCCAGCTCTACCTCTCCTTTAAATCACAACCATTGAAGGCGGTGAAGGTCCTGTGTGAGTGCCTGGAGGCGGCTGGAGGATGGATGGTGGCTAACAGATAGAGGTTGAATCCTGACAGGACAGAAGTACTGTTTTTGGGCGACAGGGGGTGGGCGGGTGTGGGGGATTCCCTGGTACTGAGTGGTGTAACTGTGCCCCTGAAGGACCAGGTGTGCAGCCTGGGAGTCATTTTGGACTCACAGCTGTCCATGGAGGCACAGGTTAATTCTGTGTCCAGGGCAGTTGTCTACCAGCTCCACCTGGTACGCAGGCTAAGACCCTACCTACCTGCGGACTGTCTCACCAGAGTGGTGCATGCTCTAGTTATCTCCCGTTTGGACTACTGCAATGCGCTCTACGTGGGGCTACCTTTGAAGGTTTAATCTAGAATGCGGCAGCTAGACTAGTGACTGGGAGTGGCCACCGGGACCACATAACACCGGTCCTGAGAGATCTGCATTGGCTCCAGTACGTTTCCGAGCACAATTCAAAGTGTTTGTGCTGACCTTTAAAGCCCTAAACGGCCTTGGTCCTGTATACCTGAAGGAGCGTCTCCAGCCCCATCGTTCAGCCCGGCCACTGAGATCCAGCGCCGAGGGCCTTCTGGCGGTTCCCTCATTGCAAGAAGTGAGGTCACAGGGAACCAGACAGAGGGCCTTCTCGGTAGTGGCGCCCACCCTGTGGAACACCCTCCCTTCAGATGTGTAGGAAATAAGCAGCTATCCCATCTTTAAAAGATATCTGTTCAGGGAAGTTTTTAATATTTAATGCTGTACTGTTTTTAACACTTGATTGGGCGCCGCCCAGAGTGGCTGGGGAAACTCAGCCAGATGGGTGGGGTTTAAATAATAAATTATTATTATTATTATTATTATTATTATTATTATTATTATTATTCAAAAGAAACCACACCATTTCTGTCATGGTGTATCTGTTTGCTTGTGTGAGCAAAGGTTTCAGAAAGTGATATTTTGGGTCTTCATATAAGGGGCCAGTAGACTCAAGGAGGGTGTTATACACATCTGAGTAGGGAGGGGGGCTGGGTAGAGTCCCAAGAGCCATATAGGAAGGCTTAGAGGGCTACATTTGTCCCAGGCCCCAAGGTTCCCCACTCTTGCCAATAGTCTTCAACCTTTTTGGAACCATATTTAACCCAAACATGCATTTCTTAACCTTTTGCCCTATATTTGCATGGTGGCAGTGCTCCTGTTGTGACCCAGCTTGGATCAGGCCATGACCCACTATTGGATCTCATCCCACCAATTGTAGACACATGGCCTTAACCCAAAGTCTAAACCACTAAGCACCTTTCAGAAACATTCTAAGTTGTTTACCTTTGTGCGGGAAACCAATTGTTCCATATTTCATGTGCATTTTATTCCTGAATATTGTAACTTACCTAGAGAGCCTTCAGGGAAGGGAAGCTGCTGATT
This sequence comes from Podarcis muralis, assembly GCF_964188315.1. NCBI lineage: Eukaryota > Metazoa > Chordata > Lepidosauria > Squamata > Lacertidae > Podarcis > Podarcis muralis. The sequence continues at coordinate 63,806,214 of NC_135656.1, read as the reverse complement.
CAAATAAGTACAAACATCTGCTGTGCCTGATGATGATTCATCTGAGATCTCTTAACAGCAGTTTGTCCTTGTTGTTGGAGTGTTCTTGTTATTATTGAGTCTGAAAGTAGCTCAGCAACCACTGAAGAAAATTTTTGATACCCAACTGCAGATGTGTGGAGGGATACATGCTGTACACCTAGGTTACTCCAATACCTTCTCATATGTGCTATTGCCAGATTTCAATTTGTTTACCCCATCATGCAACCATGATTTTGTAAAAATGAGGCAGCTTCAAGACTGTGGCTTCACCATGTGTACTGTTAGTGCATCTGCTCTAAATGATAGATCAGAGCCTTTAAATGAACCTGTCTGTTACCTACAGGCCTTTTGTCAATATTTTCATTGTCGAGTCTAAGTTGCCTAGTAACATCTTCAAAGTTAGTGCTGCATTGACAATGAAGCAAATTGTTCATCTATTTAAGTACATTTTGCATTGGAGGATGTGTATTATTGGATACAAGTGCTCCTGGAAGAGCAGAATTATATTAATCAGAAAGAGGAGAGCATTTTTTATTATTAAAAAGAAGCGTGGTACTATACTCTTTTGTTTCCCTTGTGATGGTTAAGAGCTGATGGCCAAAAGTAATGACAAGATAATGATAATGCATGCTGTTCAGAGATATGAAAGAGCATGGCTTCATATCCTCCATGTTGAGCTCCCAATAAAAAGAAGAAGGGATACTGATATGAATGATTCTCTTAACTCAGAAGGCAGCATTTCAATATTAAAGTCACACAAGGAGTTTAGGCTCAGAGTCCCTGAGCAGTGAACCGTATATAGGCTATTAAGTATGCAGAGACAGCTTCCAGTAACCTGAAGTCTCATCAGATGTACAGCTACTTGTGAGTTTGCTACATACCCCTATATAAAAATCGCAGTAAAGATATATATTTTAAAAAACAACAACAACATTGCTATCCTATACCCCCTTATTCTGGCTCCTCTCCCACTGGGTTATATATTGAAAGGTAGGATGTACATTTTATTTATTTACTGCTTTCACTTTTAACACCACCAACGAATCAGAATTTTCTTCAAATAATCCACTAGTTTCTAACGATTTGCAAAATTTACCACTAGAAAGTGCTTTTAAAAAGAAAACCCAGGAACTGTAATTTGACGACAATGACAGAAATTGGTATCTGCAAGAGAAAAACATGCACCTACTTAGTTGTGCATAGCAACTCAGTGCATACCATTTCAAAGTTGGGAGCTGTTTAGCTGTTTAGGAAACAAATATGAATGTTTTTTTAAAAGTTATCTATACCACAGTTTTCCCATATGATGAACTGTATTTCATCTGAATTTCATTAAAGCAACCAACCTTTGTGCAAGTCATCCTGTACATACTTAATAAAATCATATTACAAAGAATTTGTTGGTTTTGTTTCATCGTCTTGCTACTTTTAATTTACAAGTAATTTATTTTTCCCAGTAGGGCTATCTCCCGCACTTTGTTGTACTGTACTATGAGGGTAACCCCATTTAAATATTTCCACTGTCAGGCAATAATAGCCCTGGCGGCTAATGGAACACCATCTCTCTGCAGTGTGTTGGTACATTTCCAGTTTCAAGTGGGAGAAAGTGACCGTACGGTTAATAATTTTTGCTATTTCCCTATTTTGTACGTTGGCACAGGACCACCATATGTGTATATATGTACCTGTTTCTTGGCAGCTGTGCCAGCATCACAGAAAGACGTATTGTTCATCAGGGCCCATTGTTGGTGCCAGAGTAGCCATGGGAGAGGCTGGTCCTCCTCTTTTTCTTTAATTGGCCTTGAGGGATCAGAGTCTCATTATCATAGAGGTCACACGGGAATTTTATTCCTTTTCCACTCTGACTTGTGATATCATAGCTAAGCCATTTGTTGTAAATTAATTGATGGTAACCCAAAGAGCGGGGACATTCCAGGTGCTATGTATGTAGCCTTTTGCATCCAGTATTTAAAGGTGGTGAGAAGAAACCTGTTTTGAAAATTAGGAGAAACTCTGAATTTGTTTTTTGAGAACTAGAAGGCTTGTAAGGTAAGACTATCTATTACATGGGTAGGCAAACTAAGGACTGGGGGCTGAATCTGGCCCATTGCCTTCTAAATCCGGCCCACAGACGGTCCGGGAATCAGCATGTTTTTGCATGAGTAGAACGTGTGCTTTTATTTAAAATGTATCTCTGGGTTATTTGTGGGGCATAGGAATTCGTTCATCCCCCCCAAATAAATATAGTCTAGCCCCCCACAAGGTCTGAGGGACAGTGGACCGTCCCCCTGCTGAAAAGGTTTGCTGACCCGTGATCTATTACTTCTGATTCAAGTTTGGTTTATCCTCATCCTCCATCAAAAGTGGGATCGCATGTGCAATTTGGTTTTCATTATTGTATATCTCGATGTTGGGAATTCCCCAGCCACCATATGTGGAGTTCATATATAGGAGCTTTGTGGCCTTTTTAATGAAGAAATATAAATGTGTTTAGTTTTTGTTTGTTTTTTTGCTACTTACAAAGTGTGATTGTGGGGAATCGAAACAGGCAGGACTTGAAATAAATATGTCAGTTTGAGGCAAATTATCATTTTTGAGATGGCCTTTTTGCTTACTTCATGCTGCTGGGAGTTCTTGTGTGGCGTTTTGATTGGTTTGGCTTTTAGTCTAGGCAGGAAAGTGAATAACTTGATGTGTTGGGGTTATATTTATGGCATTATTGAGTAATAGGCACTCTTGGGTCACTCAGTGCTGGCTTGACTTTGGGATTAGGTAGATTTTTATTAAAACGTGAACGTGCAAAGCACCTCAGATTCAGTCCCCAGCATCTCCAGGTAGGACTGGAAGAGTTTCCTGTCTGAAACCCTTGGGAGCTGCTGCCAGTCAGTTTAGATGTTACTGAACTAGATGAACCACTGATCTGATTCAGTAATGCAACCTCTTATGGATTTCTGCTCCATCTCTATACTGGAGACTCCAAATGCAGAAGAATGCCACTATTTTCATCAAAATGTATCAGGCCAGCTCAACAGAGTTTGTATGAGCATATTATTATTATTATTATTATTATTATTATTATTATTATTATTTATACCCCACCCATCTGGCTGGGTTTCCCCAGCCACTCTGGGCAGCTTCCAACTGAATATTAAAAAACAATACAGCATCAGACATTAAAAACTTCCCTAAACAGGGCTGCCTTCAGATGTCTTCTGAATGTCAGGTAGTTGTTTATCTCTCTGACATCTGATGGAAGGGCGTTCTACAGGTACCACTACTGAGAAGGCCCTCTGCCTGGTTCCCTGTAACTTTGCTTCTCGCAGCGAGGGAACAGCCAGAAGGCCCTCGGTGCTGGACCTCAGTGTCCGGGCTGGATGATGGGGGTGGAGACGCACCTTCAGGTATACAGGACCGAGGCCATTTAGGGCTTTAAAGGTCAGCACCAACACTTTGAATTGTGCTCGGAAACATACTGGGAGCCAATAAAGATCTTTCAGGACCGGTGTTATATGGTCTCGGCAGCCACTCCTAGTCACCAGTCTAGCTGCCACATTCTGGATTAATTGCAGTTTCTGGGTCACCTTCAAAGGTAGCCCCACATGGAGCGCATTGTAGTAGTCCAGGTGGGAAATAACTAGAGCATGCACCACACTGGCAAGACAGTCTGCGGGCAGGTAGGATCTCAGCCTGCATACCAGATGAAGCTGGTAAACAGCTGCCCTGGACACAGAATTAACCTGTGCCTCCATGGACAGCTGTGAGTCCAAAATTACATTGCAATCTATTATTATAGCAATATATTAAATGCTATTGCCTTATAGAATGTTTGTGTCTTCTCTAAATGACTAACCAACAACTTTTAGAATGCATGTAGTTTTGGGTTACAGAAATTAGTTAAAGTGGAAGCCTAGCTCCATTGTTGTGCGATATTCCATTGTCATTTCAAAATGCCCAGCGGGTTGAAAGGGTTTACTTGAGGGAAAAACTAATCCAACAAGTAAGTAAGTGCTTTTGAAAATGAGAAAACACTTTTAGAGAGGGGTAAATAAATGTGTAGGTAGATGATTGCTGTGTGACTTGAGAAGGCACAGGCAACAGAGCAATTTAACATACTAGACAGATCACAAGGCAAATGAGATGTGCATTTTGTCAAATCATCTCCACAGAAAGGCACCAATTTAAATGGTCTTGAATGCTGATATGTTCTTTTCGGAAGCAGACCACAACAAGCTGTAGTTTGCATTGCAAAATGTATGACTCCTACATTTGGATGAGTCACTTCTAGAGATTTTCCTGTGTTAACTGATGGTCTGGGTGTTGGCTTGAATTTCCATCTGGTGCAACATGTCCAATAAGAGCAAAGTGGAAAGAATGCACGGGAAACTTAGAAGTACTGGTTTTGACCTATAAAGCCTTAAACACCTCTCATCATAGGAACCAACCTGGACCCTGTGATCATCATCTGAGGCCCTTATTTGTGTACCTCCTTTGTGAGAGGTCCGAAGGGTAGCAAGATGAGAATGGGCATTTCCTGCGGTGACTCCCACTTGTGGAATGCTCTCCTCAGAGAGGCTCACCTAGCGCCTTCATTACGTATCTTTAGGCACCAGGCAAAAACATTCCTCTCCTCCCATGCCTTTGGCTAATTAAACAATGTATGGCCTTTTAAGCTGTTTGTGGTATTGTTTTTATTTGTTACTATGTTACACATTTTTGTGTTTTTATATTGTCAGCTGCCTTGTGATCCCCAGATGAAGGGTGGTATAGAAATTTAAAATAAAATAAAATAAAATAAAAGCGTCACTTCAGTCAGGTTATTTCTCTTTTTAAGTCGAATGAAATGTTTGTATAGGACAAGCAGTTATATTCAACCAGATGGATGATCTACTCATGTAGGGACGGATGACTCTGACAGTGTTGGGTTCTCTCAGCTTCTCATTTTTCCAGTCTTCAATTCAGTTTTCTACATTTCCACATTTGTTTGTTCCTTTTTATCTTTAGAAAATCCTAATTGAAAGCTTCTTAAATTATCCAGTTAGTAAAATGTCTTGTAACTTGATTCTAAATTGTTTACTGTGAAACTGAAGTTACTTCAACTGTCTTTCTTTCTCTCCAATAATTGCTTTGCAATTTATTGTGAAATTTACGTGTTACTAATATTAATCATTCTTGGCTGCCATCTCCATGAGGGATCTTGTGGCATCTTAAAGTTATCTTACTCTTTGCCTGTGTGGCAACCATTTTTCAACAGGAGATGTCAGCTAGATTTTGCTGGTAACTAGATATCACATGTGCCGATCTTTACACAAAGTATTGAGTACTCAGGATGTCTCCTCCATGCCTTCAAGGACACGTTTGAGGTAAGACTCAGGGTCGAGAAAAGTTCATAATGAGGATGTCTTTTCATGGTAAGTTATGACAATCTTTACCCATGCCATGATCTACAGTAATAAACCATAGAAAAGGCTCAGATTGGCACACGTCTACTCACACTGTGGAGCTGAAATATGCTCCCACTGCTTTATGGATATTGCCATTTCTGATGTCAGATTTGTGTCCATTTATTCTTTTGCATAGGGACTAGCCTGTCTATTTTATGTAGAAGGCAGGAGAGTACTGTCGGCTGATCATCAGAGAAATCAATTGTAAGATGAGCTGGTGATTGAACCCTATTTTGCAGATGTGACATCTCAATGCTATGGAGCCAGATAAAGCTAGAAGACATCACTGGAGTCCATACAAAACAAACTGAAAGAAAACAAGGCAAAACAGTGTAAGGATAAATGAACAGGTGCCCATTTTTTAAAGGGATTGCTGTCAAATGATTGAAAAGGGGAACTGCTTTTTGACACTGTGAAAAATGCCCTCCAAACAGAATGACTTTATTCTGTGTGTTAGCTCTACAATATACATAGCATGCATCATTTGGTCTTATTAACCAAAGCCTTCTGTAGTCCATTTTGAATGAAATGAGTGCAATTTAGCTTCCAGTAGGGTGCAAAAAGAATAAGGAGGGGAACAGAATATTCTTTGAAGACCTCAGTTAAACATGATCTTCATCAAGGTTAACTGCTCAATTTAGAAATGATTAGCACTATTATCCTCTTAATAGTAAAGTGAACTTGGACTCACTTAAAGGGCACAGAAAAATGGTTAAGAAGTTCAGGAACATTGGCTGCACTTTACTGGGAGCCTTGCAAATTGTTTGGATTTTGAAGCATATTGGTCATAAGGGCTTTTCTGACATTACTTCCTGATTGTAAAATTATTCCAGAATGCACCCAGTTTTATGACTAATCCTGTAACTGCAGCATGAAGGATTTCATGCTGCCCTCAATAATTTTGACATTCTGATTTTCTTCCTAGGTTGTAAATTTATTTTGCTTCAGACTGGTGAACAAAAGATGCTGAAACAGGTGGAGAATGACTTGAGGCCTAAGCACATACAAACAGGACTGATTGGGTGGTCATTTTGATGAGAGATGCTTATACAATTCTCCCCTTCCAGATAGGACTCTTGCTTGGATGGGTTCCAAATGATCTGCACTTGTTTCTAGAGTGGCATCCAGGAGTGCCAAAGGCAGATTCCCCCCCCCCCCCAAGTGTGATTTCTGGACTTTGTTCAGACTGCTAGAGATATACAGTTTTCGGTTCAGGACTCCCCTCTCTCCCCGGCCACTCCCCATGTCTCTATCTTCCAGGTTTTATGTAGATCGGTTACATCAGAAATAAAAGTGGTGGTAGTACTCTTTATGTAATCACACAGTTCTACTGAGATTCCCTTTTTGTCCTGTGATTTAATCAGTGCTAAGGGTTGCCATATTTCAAAAAGTAAAAACCAAGACACCCCGGAAATTGTTGAGCTTGCCAACAAAATGCAAATTTTCCATTGACTTGTCTGAGTGCTGCCTTTCAGAAATTCCCCCAGACGTTAATTCCACCTTTGAAATCCCAGTAATGCCAGGGAAAATCTAGACATATGGCAGCCCTAATCTTTGCACATGTATGCAGCTGCAGATGTGTGGCTTAAATAAGTAACAGCACAACTTATGTCCTTCCTCCCAAAGTTGCCCAGGTGCCAAAGATATCAACAATCAAACTTTTAAGAAAGCATTCCAAGAAAAGTTAAAAACATTCTTTAAAAAAGAAGTTAAAATCAAACAAAGGATGTCTGGTATGACTGCATAATCACATTTTACTTATTTTTATTAATTTAACCAAATCTCTATACTGCTTGATTTTCCAAACATTTTCCAAAAATCTAACACAAATGTTAAAATTATTACTCAAAGGTAACATTAAAAACAGGTATTTTAATCTGCTGAATCATCACCAGAGATAAAGTGACTTTTGGGGGGGGGATCTGTCAATAACTGTTAGAAACTGAGATATGACAGCTAAGAAGAAGAAGAAGAGTTTGGATTTGATATCCCGCCTTTCACTCCCCTTCAGGAGTCTCAAAGCGGCTAACAATCTCCTTTCCCTTCCTCCCCCACAACAAACACTCTGTGAGGTGAGTGGGGCTGAGAGACTTCAAAGAAGTGTGACTAGCCCAAGGTCACCCAGCAGCTGCATGTGGAGGAGCAGAGACGCGAACCCAGTTCCCCAGATTACGAGACTACCGCTCTTAATCACTACACCACACAGAGCTAAATGGCACCTTAAACCTAGGTTATGGGCACAACGACGGAATATCTAGGTGCACTTGCTTTATAACAAGATTACAAAGCTGAAAATGAATCTTTCACTGGCAGACAATCAAGTCAAAATAGCTCTTCTATTTTTCTAGATTAATTGTAGTCTCACAAGGAAAAGTTCCTTAGTGTTTGACATACAGAAGATACATTAGGAGCAAGTGGGGCTCTGCTGCTGTTCCTGCTGCACAACAAAGCAGGCCACTGGTGCTTATGGAGAAGAGAGAGTGAAGGGAGTTTGGCATGGGGTGGCAGAGTGACATTGATGCTCCTGCTGAGAGGTGAGGAACAGTGCCAAACTCCCCACACTTTGCACCTCACCTCTGGGTAGGCACCAGGCTGTGTGGGGTTGTGCACCAAAGAAAATCCCCTGTGTTGCAAAACAGAACACTCTGAACAACAACAAGCAATAATATACTAACTAATAATATACTAACAATATTTTTACAACACTGTACTGTTTCAAAATTCATAAACAGAAGACATATAATATGTGCATGGAGTCACAAACTAATAAGAAACGAATAAATGTTCCATGAACAGGAACAGTAGGAGTGGTAAGTCACTGTCAAAGATCACTGAAATGGAGGCAGAATGCCTTTCCACAGTCAATATCCTACAAATGTGAGATTATGGGTGCTCCAAACGTCTCAATAGGGTGCTCTGAGCACAGCAGCAGACAGTACAGTTCTTCCAGGATAATGAACTGTTTCAATGATAAATCTTCATCAGCAAATTAATAGTCCCCAAAGGTACATCAAATGGCCATGGATTGGCTGAAACAATTCATTATCCTGGAAGAACTGTACTGTCTGCTGCTGTGCTCGGATCACCCTGTTGCGATGCTCATTTCTTATTAGTTTGTGACTCCATGCGCATGTGACTTACCACTCCTACCATTCCTGTTCATGGAACATTTATTCGTTTCTTATTAGTTTGTGACTCCATGCACATATTATATGCCTTCTGTTTGTGTGGGATTGTGGCCACAATGTTAAAAAAATATATGACATTGTAATGTGAAAAAGGACAAAATAGGGAAAGGCAGGTGTAAGAAAACTAAAACTCTCTCCCATGAATGAAGCATTTTCCCTTTTGTTACTATCTTGGTTCTATTTAATTCTGTTAATTCTATTTAATTCTATTACCCCATTCTGCCTGGCTATCTCTTCTGAAAGAGAAAAATGCTTTTATTTCCATTTCTATTGAGAGCACTTTCCGTTCTAAGTAGCTCACTCACTGCTGTCCACAAATAAGCATGAACAGGAAATAACTTCCACTCAAATACGTAAGAGCTCTAATGGTGTTTTGGTTGGAAATTACTGAATATTAAAGGGAATCAACTGATTCCATGAACTGCAGCATGGGTTAGTTTAGGACACTGTATCAGGTCATGTATTTATTTTTAAAATTTGTATACCACTCTTCATCCACAGAACTCAGGGTGGTTCACAACATAAAAATAAAAGATAGAAGCACAAAATGCAGGATCAAAACAAAAATAAAACCAACCAACCAATAAGCCTGCCTTTCCCCCACCCCCTAACACACATTTAAAAGGGGTATAAGGTGTTAATCAGCCAAAGGATTGATTGAAGAGGAGTGTTTTTACATGGTGCCTAACGGCATATAATGAAAGTGCTAGCTGAACCTCCTGGAGAGAGCATTCCACAAACAGTCACTGCAGAAAAGGCCTGCTCTCATGCTGCCACCCTCTCATGGAGGAGGCGCACGAAGAAGGGCCTCAGAAAATGATTCAGGGTAGGTTCATATGGCAAGAGGGGGTCCTTGAGATATTTCAAGTTCTTGAGGTATTTCAGTCCTAAGCCGTTTAAGGCTATATAGTTCAAAACCAGCACTTTGTTGGTTTTGACCTGGTTTTGCCTGGAAACTAATTGACAGCCAGGGTTGTCAGACCTGGCCTGGAAAGGTGGGGTCTGAACTCACTCCATATCTATCTATCTATATCTATCTATCATCTATCTATCTATTATCTATCTATCTATCTATCTATCTATCTATCTATCTATCTATCATCTATCTATCTATCATCTATCTATCATCATCATCATCATCTCAATCTATCATCTATCTATCTATCTATCTATCTATCTATCTATCTATCTATCTATCTATCCTCTATCTATCTATATATATACTCTTGGGCTGGGGCAGTGTCAGAAGAAAGACAGGGGAAATGTGACCCTGTCGAAGCTCCTCGATCTCTCAGTAATGTTTGATACCATTGACCATGGTATCCTTCTGGAGCGGCTGTCTTTAGAAGGTGCTACAGCTGCAACTTCTGAAAAAAATATCCACAGCAAAGTAGGATTGGAGGAAATAAATGAAAAGTAATAACCCAAACTTCTGAAGCCTAGTGAAAAGAGTTATACTTTGTCAAGCTTTTCCTGCTGAAAAATGATTATGGAATGGTGGTGAGCCTTTCCTAAACCTAAGCAACATTCAGTCAGAAATGAGATTTGGAGATTAGTAATGGGGAAATGGCTGTTGTCATATATCAACAGCAGCAAAGGATTTTTTTTTTAAATGCAAGAAAATGACATTTTAGGAGGAGTTGGTTGCTAATCAAAGTTCCATATCTTGACTCTGTTTATGCAGTTTACTCTGTTCCAGCTGTCAGTGAATACGTACATGTAGCCTTCACACCACCGCATACAATCAAAAGGATAAATAAATGCTGGTTGAATCAGTGAGTAGAAATTGCAGTGACAGTTCAAAAAGTTCTTCTTAGTACACGTATGATTCAGTGGGCAAAATGTTCAAGATGAAACCACACCCATGTGAACAAACTACATCTACGTGATCAATGCTTTACCCCGAACGATGTTGCCAAGCTTGTTCAGGACCTACACCTTTGCATACATTTGAAGCATATTTCCCTGTTGGGGGAGTAAGCCCTTTGGAAGCTGCAGATGACTGGAGAAACTGGGAAACCTCTGTTCCCCCACCTCTGCATGGTATTCTCAGCTGTCAGTCCCTTGTGGAGGGTACTTGAGTGCCACAGATCCACAAATTAAAAAGGGCTCTGCCATTTTCCCACCCCACCCTGATTTATAATGGTAGGAGCTCTCCTATTGGGTGTTTTTAACCCTTGGGACAGGTGCATATGACAGCAGGCAGTTCTCAAGGTACCCGGGTGGTTTCCAAGTCTGGAAGAGCATTAAAGGTCTGTGAGTTGCTTGAGTTGGGCGCAGAGACAGGAACACCTGGTGTCACAGAGCTTCCCTCCTAACATGCGTGTCACAGAGATGATGTGGCGGTCGGCAAGGGTGATAGCAAGGAAGGGACTGCACAGTCACACCAGTGAAGCCAACCTGGTGCATCTGCCGATAAGGTAAGGTAAGGTAAAGGACCCCTGGATGGTTATGTCCAGTCAAAGGCGACTGTGGGGTTGTGGTGCTCATCTCGCTTTCAGGCTGAGGGAGCTGGTGTTCATCCACAGACAGCTTTCCGGGTCATGTGGCCAGCATGACTAAACAGCTTCTGCCACAACAGAACATTGTATCAGAAACTAGAGCGCATGGAAAAGTTGTTTACCTTCCTGCCGCAGTGGTACCTATTTATCTACTTGCACTGAAAAGTGAGATGATAATAATAATAATAATAATAATAATAATAATAATAATAATAATAATAATAATAATTTATACCCTGCCCATTTGGCTGAGCTTCCCCAGCCACTCTGGGCGGCTCCCAATCCAGTGTTAAAAACAATACAGCATTATATATTAAAAACATCCCTGAACAGGGCTGCCTTCAGATGTCTTTTAAAGATAGGATAGCTGCTTATTTCCTTCACATCTGAAGGGAGGGTGTTCCACAGGGCGGGCGCCACTACCGAGAAGGCCCTCTGTCTGGTTCCCTGTAACCTCACTTCTCGCAATGAGGGAACTGCCAAAAGGCCCTTGGCACTGGATCTCAGTGTCCGGGCTGAACGATGGGGGTGGAGACGCTCCTTCAGGTATACAGGACTGCCGCAACCCCATAGTCGCCTTTGACTGGACTTATCCTTCCAGGGGCTGGCCCACAAATTACGTGGTAATCCAAAGTCTAAAATCCCGATTGATATCACTCCCTATAATCAGTTTCTGCTTTCAATCAGGTTGGGTCCCATCATGTACCACAATGGCCGTGTATTCACCTCTCAGCCCAGTGCCAATGTGCGCTGTTACAAGTCCTTTCTTTGAAGAGGCTTATCCAGTGACTTCATGCCTCTTAATTCTATTGGATCTTTGTTGAGTTCCATTAGCAGTTTGATAATGAAGGCTCGAGTGCTGAGCCACAAATTAAAGGAAAAACAGAGGAGCCTGGCATTCACCCTTTGTCTTTGCCATCCATTCTTGGCACACAGAGCAGAAAGCTCATTACATGCATGGCTCTCTATGTGACCCTTTCCCCAGCAGCTGAAAGGTCTTGAGGCTAACTATTGTATTTTTTTTAATTTTGTGCTATATTTTAGTCTGTAATTTCCATCAGGTATCCCAACACTCCCACTGCATTATCTCCTTTCCATTGTATTGCATTTTGGAGAGAAGCATTTCTGTTCAAGTTGAATTTAACATAAAACTCTACATCAGACACTTCGTTTCAAGGAGACCAGATTTTTCATCTAAGGTTTTATTATAGATTCCCTGCTCTCATCATTTGATTCATTTGTAATGTCAGCTTCAAATTTTCAGGCATCTGGTTGGGTATGTACACATATATGCATGTGCAAAACATCTATTATTTATTTATTCTTAAACATATATATGTATGTTGAATGAAACTTACACAATTTTTATCCTCTATATTCCTTCTTTTTGACTTTGTATTCTACAATACCCCTGAGGTACATGGCAACCCACTTCCAAATGTGGTGGCCAATGTATGATTCGCATAAGTACATTTTTGGCAGACTTATATATGGACCCCACTATCATTTGAATAGACCTTGGTCTCCTGGTACTTCACTTGCTTGTTCCTTCACTTTTCAGGTCTCTAAAAATTTTATTTGTTTCTTCTCCATAATACCTAAATTCACCAAGCTTGGCTACACCTTGGAGAAAAAAAACCCAACAGGCTGATTCTTTCCTGTTAAATAATTCAAAGTATTTTTATTTGGATTTTATGGTGGCTTTGTAGAGAACATGAAACACCTACAGGCACTGAAAGTGCTCCAAAGCAAGATCATAATTGATGTCTAGTGCAGAAAAATCAATTTTGCCAGCCAGTTGGCCCACAAGGCTTGATACTTCTAATATTTGGTTAACTCTTGCCTTGCTTTGATCTTCATCCATCCCTCTTTATTGTCAGATATTGGTTTGCTTCTTGCTCTCACCATTCCTCAACCCTTATTTTGGGTTTCACTGCCCTGTCCTTCTGAGCCAAAATACTTCTTCAACAATAGTATGCAACAAATTTCTTAAATTCATAAAGCACTCTTGCAAAATTCTGACCCAATTCAGCATGCTTTCTCCCATAAACACACATACACATAAACACACACGTACACATAAATATACATTCAGCATCATAATGAGACTGATTTCCACAAATGGTCTCCACTCAGCAGATCCAAATATGCATTTGTGCTTGTTGCTGTATATACTGACAGCACCAAGCACCTGTTAAAAGAAAAAAATTATTTAGGCTGAAAACCTATATGCATCTAACATGTTTGAAACTCCCATTGTTCTAGGCATATTTTGGTGACAGGGAATTTCATTACTGCTAGCAGTTTCTGAGCTCTGGGTGCAATACTGCTCCTAAGATTTCAGATTAAAATTGCAAAGTGGAAGGAAATGAGAACCTTTTTCTGCCTCCCCACTTCCAGCTACTCTCTGAAGACTGTAGAAGAGACCCTCTTAGGAATATTAGGGGGGTGGGCAGGGGAAAGACTAGACCAGGTGAAAAATGAACGTCATATATTAGCTGCAATTCATTTTCTGCTTTGTATTCTTGTTATAAAAAAGCTCGCCTAGACATTCCATTGTTGCGCCCATAACCTTGGTTTAAGGTGCCATTTAGCTCCTAGCTTTCATATCTCAATTTCTAACACTGACATCTAGCTGGCAAGTGAATTCTATTGTACCCAGTGGAACACAAATAGGATTGCTCTGACAATTTCCACATAAATATGTGTTTGGCATTGTTAAAGCTGAGAACAGGTGGCAAGTGGAGGGCATGAATCTCCAGGTGGGCAAAAACAACCTTAATCTTCTTTTCTCATTAAGAAGGCACAGCTTGCACAGGAGCAAATTATTGCATAGTCTCTCTGGGGAGGGGGGTTGCCCTTGTTTGCTTCCAGACTAAATGGTGGAAGGGAGCAAAGAAAAAGAAAAAGAACTAGGCTGGGCTCTAAAGGATGACAGGAACTTATAAGTGCCTAGTGCCGAGAGACAGGAGTGGAGACTGGAGGTGGTTTTTATTGTCATCTGAAGTGGAGCGGAGACTAGCTAGATCATTTCAGGGACAAAGGTGGGAAGGGCAGAAAGAGGCAAAAGGCAGAAGCAAAGAAATTTCACAGGTTGGTTTTCAATGCCTGAAATATTATGTGGACAATACCTCCTTTTGGGGATTCACATTTGAATTCAATCCACTGATGATCTAAATGTTTGGCACATTTAAAATACAATTTTCAAATTTCACTGAGGTTCCAGGAGTCAGCTCTAGTTTCTGCTTGGCCAGCGAAACAATATCAGCCATTGCTTCAATTAATAAGGAAATTAAATGTTCCAAGCAGAATTGTGCTGTATATTAGTCTTCTCTTTTGCACTGGGAAGCTGCTCAGGGCTTGTGAGAACATGTGAGGCTGTGAGGACACAGCAGAGCGATTTGAATGGGGGAATGTTTCTTTGCCCTCATATCCTCAAAGAGGACTCAAGAGGCAATTTATTGTTGTTTTTTATTAAGTAATATAAATAGAACACATAGAGCCTGATTAGTGAAATTCAAAAAGTACGGGCAGGTGAGGTTGTGTATAATTCTGGTAATACAGTCCTCTGGACGTATTAAAAGCTGTCACCTTAGCCAAGATTAGGACCATAGCTGTCAACTTACAGATTTGAAAATAAGGGACCAGCAGCCTCGAAAATAAGGGATCAGCAGCCAAAATAAGGGATTTTAGTCATCCAGCTAACATGCAAAGTTAAAAGGGACCAGATAATTTGGGAGAGCAGTGCCGGTTTTTAGCCCTTCGTTTCCAGAGGTTGCTGCTCAAGACACCAGCTGATGAAACACTGCAATTAAATAACTACAAGCAGCAACCACTTTTCATGCAAAACGAAGCCCAAGCTACGAAGATGCTGCTGCAGTTCTGTATCTTTTGTCTCATGCTCCATCTGCAGCTCTCAGTTCCATCAGGCGGGGCGGGAGGAGGGGGGGGGGGAAATAGCGCCCAAAGTAAACCCGCAGATCAGACCATCTATGCTAGTCTACCACTACAAATCCATGGGAGAAGTGCCCTTGGAACACCTGCCCGCGCTTCCGCCTCCTCCTCCTCTCTCTGAACTGCTTTCTCTATGGTTGCCCTCACTCTCCTCTCAAGGTTCCTCAGCAATTCATAGGCCACACCAGACTGCCCATCTCATCCGGGTCCTTCAGCGGTGCAGCCGCAGTACGGCCTAACGGGAGGGTGGCGATGGGCAGAGAGGAGGCCCCAGGCAGAGACATTCAGTTTGGCGGCCGTGAGGAGGATGGCGTCAGAAGGCCCAAGGCTCCTGCCAGTCCCGGCGGCGAGGGGCTCCCGGGAGCCGAGGCTGGTGAGAGGAGGCCGGAGGGGGGCAGGACGGGCAGCCATGCGACACAGTTGGAGTCTCCCTCCTCCCTGGCCGGCAGGCAGGGAGGGAGGGAGAGGAGCTGCTTCCTTTGAAACCCGAGAAATTTAAGGGACATCATCAATAAGGGACAGCAGCGGGACATGGCGCTGGGATAAGGGAGTTTCCCACCAAATAAGGGACGGTTGACAACTATGATTAGGACAAAATTTCTCCTCCTTCTAAGTGAATCTTTTACTAAACTGCTGAGCATCACTTACATTGTTATCATACAATATGGGGAGAACTCTCCATTCCCCAATTCAAAAGCACACCTGCCTCTTCTTCTTTTTTTTGAAAAAAAAGAGAAAGTTAAGCAGCATTTTCTGTAAGGACATGATGTTCTGTGTGAGATATCCTGATAAATGTCAAGACATATGAATGTCTGGACTCTGGAGCAATTCCTTTTTCCAGATAAATCATTCAGTAGATCCCCCTTTTGGAAAACATTTATGAATATATTCATCACTACTGAATATTATGCTTCCCCACAGAATCAAATAACCTTACCTGACCACACTGCCAGTCAGAAAGTCTGATTTTCTCATTCCATATTACCCATGAGAAAATCAGACTTTCTGAAATGACCCATATATCATTTCAATGGTATCTCCATGGCATATTTGAGTTTTTCTTTCTTTTATATTATCAGTTGATGATCTTTAGAGTGCAGTAGCCAGGTAAGTAAAAGATTCTATTCAATATGCAATTTGGTAACAAAAATTAGCATTTACAACATTACTAGGTCGTTGCTGTTATATTTCTCTTGTTAGGAAATGTCTGTAAGGTTGCAATAACAACATAATTTAAAAGCATTGACTTTTTCACATATATATTGTTTTTACCTGTCGAGAATAAGACCTATACCTCACCTTAGGAAATCTTCCAGTGCTAAGAAGCTTACAGAAGTTTACAGATCCTAGCACCACACATTCTTTCTTATGCACATGGGAAGGTGAAAGGAAAATGATAAGGAGCCAATGAAAAGGGATAAATAGTGGCGCACTGACAAGGGGGATAAAATGAAAGGGGGACAATTAAAGATGGAGAGGGGAATCCTAAGGGTGAGGATGGGAAGGTAGGGTGGATCCTGGCCCCCCAAGGGGTGAGACATCTGTCACATTTGACTTTGATGAGAGCTACATATACTATACTACTTGTGTCCTTTAGGTCTGCCATGTTTTCATGGCATATTGACCTTACTGGGCAATGCTTCCAAGTAAATTAGAGCAGCTTGGGAAGGTTGAATGGCAGCTTCCTGTCCCAGCATGACTTCTTTGCACATTGAAAGGTTGCAGTTTAAGGCACAAGTTGATCAAAGTGATGGTTGGTTCCTTTACACATGAAACATGGGTGTGAGCAAGAGCACAAGCAACATTTAGCAATACTCATTTAAAAGGGACACATGCCCTGAAAGAAGTTGATTTCCTTCTTTCCCGACACCTTGTTTCCATGTTTATCCTTTTCCAGGAATCTTCATTTAATGTCAATCACAGGGTTTACAGCTGAGGCAGTTTCTTAGTCAGTCAGTATTGCCTGCTTCAAATTAACTTTGATATTACAGTTTAACATCTTTTTTGTTCGGTGTACTTCTTTATCATTTACTAGGAAATGTTGGTTGTTTGTGCCTGAAGTTAATTTCCACAGAAATCTTTTCTGGCTCTTCCAACAGACTAATTCTGTCCTCAGGTAGAAGACTGACTTAATTGAATGGAACTTAGATTCACGTTCCCATTAGTGCCTGGGCAAAAGCCCTTTTGAGCACGATGGGGCTTCTGAATAAACATAAATAGGACTGGGCCACTCTTCTCTCTTCTACTTTAAAATGCATAATTAAATGTAAAAAAAAAAAAAAGATGGAGCAATGAATCCAAATGGATGGATACAAATTTAAGTCATGCTTAGAGTAGTCCTCTTGAATTCAATGAGAATTAAGCTAGTCTCAGTTGGTCTAATTCTAGACATGACTAAATCTGAATCCAACCATAAAATATTATCTAATAAATGTTTGAGGGGGCACATCCTGAAGTCTTTAACCATGTATGTGCAAACTGCATTTGAGTAGTTAGTAGCCTACTCAATGTTACTTGGGCTGCAGTTTACTATAGAGCAGGGATATGGTCTACTCTGTTGGATTTGTGGTTGGTATACAGTTGCATCCAAAAATATTTTGACCAGTTTGAAAATTATTCATGATTATTCAAGCAAGCAATTATATTTTTTTTGGGGGGGGGTGGAAACAAACTGCTTGCCATGATACATGCATCTTGAAAGTGTGTGTGCTTTCTTCACAGCAATTACCTTCATTTATATGGTTTTTTCTATATTTGGCCAATTCATTAAACTCCTACTATTAATTTCTTTCTTTAATTAAGTAAGGATCATCTCAAATCAATATATTAATTATTGCCTTTCCAAGAAGTGTGAGGAACAAGAATATTCACTACCTATAAACACAACCATTCTATATATAGACAACTGACCATATAAACCAGTGCTACTATTGTTCATGAGGATCTATATTTCTTAAACTGTTTTCAGGTTGTTTTCCCTATTATCTGCTCCCAACATGGGCCCTTTGTAATTTGAATATGGAAGTTCCATAAATGCTCTCCAAGATTTCAGACAGTAATCTTTACCAGCTGATTGAGTAATCTGCAATTGAGCTACAGCTCTTCCTAAAGGAAGTTGCTATTTATGAGTGAATAATCTTTTTAAAAAATAAATATTTATCTTAAAAGTCTTTATGAAGCGAACCTCCATCCTGTGATCTATTAAAACGTAAATATGTGAGACAAAGAAGTTATGAGAGTCTTGAGCGTGGGATTCTTTTTTTAATGCTAGCGGAATGCTGTTGATGATCTTAGGAAGTTAATGGGATGTTGTAGAAGGTGAATGTTGGAAAGCAGGTTGTTGGGAGGGGGGCCTTCAACAATATGCACAACCTTTGATAGATGGAGGATTGGAAATGTTGAACCTTCCACCACCATTATATGGAGTCTGAGTGATGAAAAAGATTCTGAGTGATGAAACATAATTTTAGAAGAAAGAAGTGTGTAACTGCTCTAAATTAATTTCCCAATGCTGTTACACCCCTTTGTATGAATTGACACCTGATGTTGTGAGAGTTGGGGTTTTTAAATAGCTTATAATAACGTAGATTGAACAGACGAATTTTTCACAGTCCTTGTCATATTGTTTCCCCCAACTCTGACATTGTTAATTGCTATAAAAGGGTAAAGGGACCCCTGACCATTAGGTCTAGTCGTGACCGACTTTGGGGTTGCGGCGCTCATCTCGTTTTATTGGCCGAGGGAGCCAGCGTACAGCTTCCGGGTCATATGGCCAGCATGACTAAGCCGCTTCTGGGGAACCAGGGCAGCGCATGGAAACACCGTTTACCTTCCCGCCAGAGTGGTACCTATTTATCTACTTGCACTTTGAGGTGCTTTCGAACTGCTAGGTTGGCAGGAGCAGGGACCAAGCAATGGGAGCTCACTCCGTCGCAGGGATTCAAACTGCCGACCTTCTGATTGGCAAGTCCTAGGCTCTGTGGTTTAACCCACAGCACCACCCGCGTCCCTTGTTAATTGCTATAAATCTCCATTAATGTTTCTGAAAGTTTATTGTTGCAATTATTTTAAGCTATGAGTTGGCCAAGCCTACCCAATTCCGATTTCTGCCCTATATGGTGACTTCAGTTACTGTCCGTAACATTTACAGAGCTTCAGTAAAGTGTATTCTTTTTATCATTTTATTTCACTTTGCAGGGAACATCTCCAAATGTTAATATAATACGCGTTTGGTTTTTGTATCACAGCTTGATTCATGTATTCAAACACTGCACTCGCTCAGTCTAGTATAATAGAGCTGAGTCAGGAAGAAACATATATGAATTAATTTGAGGCATAAATTGTCTGAGGGCAGACTATTAGGCTTTATCCAACTATGCCCTTCTTTCATGAGAGGCTCTTTGATTCAGCAAAAGCTTCCAGGAACAGAAGAGAGTATTTTACCAGATTCCCCTTTCCATCTGCAACCCCGTATGCCAGGCTTCCTCAACCTCGGCCCTCCAGATGTTTTGAGACTACAATTCCCATCATCCCTGACCACTGGTCCTGCTAGCTAGGGATCATGAGAGTTGTAGGCTAAAAACATCTAGAGGGCTGAGTTTGAGGAAGCCTGCCATATGCCCTCCAGAAATCCTCTCCGGAAGTTTGGGTGGGTGGGTGTGCTCTGAAATAGTATGGGAGATGGTGGAGGAGCTACAGGAGAAAGAGGGAATTCATGGAAATTGTCTCCATTTCCTTTTCCCTTTCCATTCATGGAAGCCTTTGATTGCTCAGAGAGGTTTCCATGAGCAGAAGGACATGGCTGAATACAACCCAATGTTAGCAGTCCACATGAATAATTAGGGACATAAGAAGTTGCCTTGTAATGAGTCAGACCATTGCTCCATCTGGCTCACTACATTGACTGGTTTCAGACAGGGGCCTCTTCTTCTCAAACGTGGACATGCTATGGAACCATTTGCATGTAAAGGAGATGCTTTGCCACAGAGATAGGCTGCCAGACCTGGTAAAGGCATAGCAGATGATGAAAAAAGAATGACAAGAATGGCCAGAACCACATGTGTTAATTTCTTTTTTTATTTAGAAAATTGACAGTCTAATTAAGTAGAAAATACCCTAAGCATAGACTACTGTCAGGGGCTGGACTGAGGAGGAATGGTTGGGACCACCACTCTGCTCTCCTGAACTTTCCTGAGAACAGAAGGACAGTATAGATTTAGAACAGTGGTTTGCAGAAGGGCATAGTTCAGAGGCTGCAGAGGGGAGAAGCTGGGAAATATTGAGAGAGGAACAGCAGGAAGAAAAAGCACCAGGGGAGAGACATCTGACAGACTCAGTGTCTTTGGAAAGCATTCCTGACCCCCCTTCTCCCAGTACCAGGCATGCCTTGAGAGAAGTAGAACAGAAAGCTCAGAGGCAGAAAGCTCAGATTAGCAGACACAGGGATGATGTAGAATAGGCAAGAAAGAGGGGGTGCAACTTTACTCTGAGCAACGCCATTGTCTTAGGGAGACTGCATTCCTTCCTCTCTCTCTGTGAATATTGAATACGGTAAATTACTTGGTAAGAACTCCATTTGTTTATCTGCTTCTTGGCTGCCACCGTGGGAGGGATAGGATTTCCTGAAGCCTGACAACTACCATGCATTTATTTTATTTACAAGGACTTGAAAGTATTATGGATCACTGATCTAAAATGTCTTACTTATGTTTTATTTACAATATATGCAAATTTATGCGGATTTAGTTGATCCAGTAACATTCATTTCATTTAAGGGAAGAAGATTGCTTTGTCGATCCAATGTAAGGCAACTTGAGGAAGTTCAAAGAAGGAATGTTTACTATCTTTCCCTTCCCACACCAGCCACTTGCCATTAAAACAATATGGGATGTGGTTCTGGGAGCTGATGGAGGTGGAGAAATTTCATAAAATCGGGGTTGGATCCTAAAATAGTTTCATCAATTAAATTCACAGCTGGAAAGACTGTCATCTGCTTCCCCAGCAGCTTCCTGTGTTCCATCAAATATTGTTCAGGACAAGCCCTGACCCTACAGGGATGCTTTTCAGGAGTCATAGGTAAATGGGCAGAGGAAACAGACCATTTCCCTCATGTTAGCTTCCTTAAGTTAATTCATCTTGGGATCCAAGCCAATATATATATGTACATATTTTATATATACAGTGGTACCTCGGGTTACATACGCTTCAGGTTACATACACTTCAGGTTACAGACCCCGCTAACCCAGAAATAGTACCTTGGGTTAAGAACTTTGCTTCAGGATGAGAACAGAAATCATGCTCCGGTGGCGCAGCGGCAGCGGGAGGCCCCATTAGCTAAAATGGTGCTTCAGGTTAAGAAGAAGAAGAAGAGTTTGGATTTGATATCCCGCCTTTCACTCCCCTTCAGGAGTCTCAAAGCGGCTAACAATCTCCTTTCCCTTCCTCCCCCACAACAAACAGTCTGTGAGGTGACTGGGGCTGAGAGACTTCAGAGAAGTGTGACTGGCCCAAGGTCACCCAGCAGCTGCATGTGGAGGAGCGGAGACGCGAACCCGGTTACCCAGATTACGTGACTACCGCTCCTAACCACTACACCACACTGGCTCTCAGGTTAAGAACGGACCTCCAGAATGAATTAAGTGCTTAACCCGAGGTACCACTGTACTTCTAAATAATTGGCCAACTGTTCTCCAACTTGCAAAAGGTTCAGGCTACAGACTGAAAGTTCATGTTACTTTCACAAAATACTTTCACTGACAGTCTGACATTTTCCTTTCTATGCTGTAGCAGCTTGAGTTATTCGGCATCATTCCTGGGCCATCAGAACAGACAAGGGGAGGTGAGGAGGGGTTAAGGGTAATTTTCCTTTGAAGGTCATTGAGACATTTTCAGATTATGACAAACTGATCCCATTTTTTTGTTCTGGAAATGTATATATGCCTCGTGGCTTCTCTTTGCGCCATTAATACGATGAGAGGCTGAGGTTTATATTGTTGTTACAGGCTACTGGATTACTAACGGAGTCCAGAAGGTAACTGAGAGTTATGATATTGGCAGATGTTTCTGAGACACGCATAGTGTCTTTTCAGTGGCCACAAAGTGGATCTCTGAAGCTAAGCTAAGGAACTAGACTCCTAGGGTTCTCCAAAATACAATGCAGTTCACTGCATTACAGATATATGGGTCTCATTCATCTAGCCATGTTTTAAGGTCTCTTCTCCAGCCTTTTCCACGAGAGTTAAAACACACACATGGGGATGATTGAGATGGTTATTCAGTTCTCCCTCGATTTATCATGGGCAATTTTCCTTTCATACAAAGGACAATATCCAACTAGCATGTCCATTCAGACCAAATAACTTGCCCCCTCGTCCTCCCTACATATGCACACTACACCCTACCAAAATCTACTCATGGTTGGGGAAACCCTTAGAGCAGATTTCAGAGGTGCATGGGGTGATGACGGGGGCAGTTTCATTGAACAAGTGTAAACCCTTGCACGGATGGTGTTAGTTGGGTATCAGTCAAATACTTCAAATTGGGCCGTTTGTGTTAGCCTCCCAAGTAGAGGTGTGCTTAAGCCAGGCATAGCCAAACTCGGCCCTCCAGATGTTTTTGGGCTTCAACTCCCATCATCCCTAGCTAACAGGACCAGTGGTCAGGGATGATAGGAAACTAATGGCTTAAGCAAACTAATTCATCAACTCATTGTGACAAAAATAAAATATAACAAAAATCACCAAACAATTGTGACTTGTCTCTTAGATAAAACAAAAGAGAATTCCCTACATTTCTGACACTGAAATAGATACCAGAGCATCCTTTATTGACCGGACTCCTCTTCTCCAGAACATTTAATTCAGAAGATTACTTCCTTTAGATTGGTCTCTTCAGTGTCAGGGCTTCTCATTCTTATTTAAGGAGTAAGAAAAGGGTACTTACTCACTTGAGAGCTGAGATTAGATCTCCTTTTCCTCATTATTTATATCTCTATATTTCCCCCCTTTGGTACTGTGACCCATGTTTGACAAGTCCTCATTATTTTTATGTCTCTGCTGGGAGTGGTTTCAAACACAACACTAGCTTTTCGATTTTACTTTTCAATTATTTTCTCCCATGTTCTCAGCAAACCGTGGTTACATTACAGTGCCGTTCAGAAAACTACCAAAAAAAAGTTGCATATCTTAAACATTGCAGTTGCTTGCCAAACCACCTGCTTTGATTAGTACAATTTCCTTGTGTACATGAATTATTATGCAAACCACAACAACTATCAGAAGTCGTTTCCAAATCCCACTCCCAGCTGGAAAACGGCTGCTCAAGAACTATTTCACCAGGAACTGGCTATAGCCAATACAAAATTCTTCTGCCTTTGGTCTTGCTTTTGCAGCATGAGATGTCAAAGCCGATCCCCAAAGTATTATTGGATGTACTCTAGGGGAGCTTTGTAATGCAAAGTTTGTTTTCGGATGGCCCTACCCTGCCTCAGTAGGACTGTTCCTGTAGAAAAAGCAAAAGAAGCAGGAAGGCTATTTTAGCATAATCCCCACCAGTAACCACGACAAACAGCATGCTCATGTTTCCTACATCTACCAGCTGCTAATAACTGTTATATTTCCTTAGTGTTGAAAAGTCAGTGCCTGCCACAAGCATTAATGGAAATCTAGAAAATTGTCAGTACCTTGGCACCTCACCTTAATGATTTTACCTCCAGGATTCACTCACCTCATCCTCAGTTTTTCAGAACACTGCTGCTGACATAGCCAAGGTACCATCTGGCCACAGTCCCCGAAGCTTCTGTTAGTCATTATCCAGAATATGAGAGCATAATGAGGAAATTCACCTCCACAGAATTTCCACCAGTGAGAAAAGGTACAGAATCCAACTGTGAGCAATCAGTTGCAGAAGGAAAAGGTACTGGGGATGATGGAATCAACAGCACATTTGGAATTACTTTAGAGAAGACTGTGAATTGTCACACATTGTCACAGTTACTCTTGGATTTTCGAGGTTTCCATAGAAGAAATAAGTTAGCATTAAGAATTAAGGAAAACAAACATATTGATACAACATTTTTTGCTGCGTATATTATCGGTTTATCTTAATTATGCGATGTCATCTTTGTTCCATATAAAGATGCCATGAAACTTTTATAGAATTGCTCAGGTATGGAAAGGGGATTCCCTCCACCCAAAATTAGATTGGCAAAATAAAATGCTAGAATATGCAGAACTAGCAAGATTAACAGCAAGATTCCGAGACCATACAGATCAAATATTTAATAGAGAGTGGAATATCTACAGAGTATATTTAAAAGAACATTGCAATAACATAAATTCTTTGGCAGGCCTGGATTGATTTCTGCATGAATGAAGAAATTGTTACAGAATTAAAATAACAGAAGAAATTAGGAGAGAGAAAGTTAAGTGTGCAGCATAATGAAAATTTAGGAACCACAGTGGGGAGATCGGAAGTCGTTTTAGAATTAGCGATGGATGAACTTAATCTTTTCTTTTTCAATGTGTATGTATGGTGTAAGGTAAAGGTAAAGGTACCCCTGCCCGTACGGGCCAGTCTTGACAGACTCTAGGGTTGTGCTCCCATCTCACTCTAGAGGCCGGGAGCCAGCGCTGTCCACAGACACTTCCGGGTCACGTGGCCAGCGTGATGAAGCTGCTCTGGTGAACCGGCACCAGCGCAGCACACGGAAACGCCTTTTACCTTCCCGCTATAAAGCGGTACCTATTTATCTACTTGCACTTAAGGGTGCTTTCGAACTGCTAGGTGGGCAGGAGCTGGGACCGAAAGACGGGAGCTCACCCCGCCACGGGGATTCGAACCGCCGACCATGCGATCGGCAAGTCCTAGGCGCTGAGGTTTTACCCACAGAGCCACCCGCGTCCCTGTATGTATGGTGTATGGAGTTTTAATTACTGGATTGCCCTCTGTTGATTGATGCATATTGTTTTGTTTTGTATTTGTTTTGTTATGTTTTTTTTTAAATTAATAAAGCATGAAAAAGAAAGAAAGAAACTTTCATGGAATCATAGAACTGTGCAGTTGGAAGGGATCTCGAGGGTCACCTAGTCCAGCCCCCAATTCGTGAATTTGATTATAAGAAAACCTCTAAGTGGTTTGCAAAAGCAAAAGCTATGCTCAGTAAAAAAACAAATAAAAAACAGACATTTGAAAAAATTCAAAAGATGATTAATTAAATTAAAATCAACAGTAGCTAAAAATAAAAACTCACATAACTAAACAAAAATGTTTAGAATGAATTAGGCATACCAAGGCTTCCCCTAAAATTCAAGAAATAGCTTCGCTTGTTCTATGCCTAATTATGAGTCAAAGTTAAATATTTCAGTATATTGCTTTGGGGAGGGGACATATTTTTGCCTTTATATGTATCTTTGTTGTTGTTGTTTTCTTCCTCTCACTTTTCCTTCTTTTTTCTGTATCACTTTATTTATTTTAACTGAAATCACCTTAATAAAATGTAAATATTAAAAATGAATAATATAATTCACAGTTAATGCATGAGTTAGACAACTCTTTGAGGTAATCCCTAGCCTGTGATATTCCAATCCAGACACCGTTTTGTAAATTGATCGACAGTTCGAAAAACCTATTAAAAAATAAATAGAAATGGAAACAGACTTTTTAGATTGATTGGTAACGCATTCAGCCCGGGAGTCCATGGAGGCAGCTACCAAAGGCAGATATTGAAATTTGAATATTTCAAGCTAGCTTGCATCACTTCAAATACAAACTCTGGGTTTGTATTTGATGTTTAGAAGTGGAGCTTTATCTTAGCTATATGTTCCAAATTCTAGTCATGGTGAAAGTTAGCATAAACTCACCATGCATGTAAAGAGTATTTAGCATGGCAATCTTGAATTAACACATTTCACAAAAATGTGAACCTTGGAAAACAAACTGCTTGGCCTTGTAGACAAGGTTAAAAACCCCCCACAGATTTTATTTATTGACATTGAGAAAATTAATTATTTCATTTTCTTTCCCCCTCCTATACTGTTAGTTAATTGACATGTGAAGGCTGCTTCTCATGTTTCAACATGTTAAATAAATAGCTTCATTCTACACTTGACCTACCTTGACCCCACAGCTGGGGTGTGAACTGCAATCTCACCTTAATGTGCATAAAGTGATCACACGGTTGCACCCATCCAAAGGGTCATGCTGAGTGTTCTACAGGTAGCAAGATACAGCTGCCATGATGTATGGATTATTTTAGGGGAAATTGTTTACAAAAATGGGATAAATGTGCATTAAAATGCTGGCAAACTGCTTAGGGAGGATGAGAAAAACTGAAATGTACAGTTACCCCTAAGGTGCAATTGAAATATATTTAGCAGTTTCAAGTTTTGAAAATTGTAGTTAGCCTTGTCTAGGGCACAAAATAGCTTGGAACTATCACTCAGTATCCAAAAACCCAAAGTGCTGCACGAACAAGCACAAAACAACCCCTCTGCATTGCCACAAATCCAACTTAATGGTGTAACATTGGAAAATATCAATCACTTTTCCTACCTGGGCAGTTATTTTTCCACAAGGGGCAACACTGATGCTGAAATCAAGCATCGCCTGAGCTCTGTGAGCACAGCTTTATCCTGATCGAAGTGCAGAGTGTTTGAGGACCTGAACGTTTGCAGGGAAACCAAAATGCCTGTTTACAAAGCTATTGTATGACTAACCTTACTGTACACTTGTGAAACAGGGACCACTTATAAACGCCATCTCCAACTCCTTGAAATATTCAATCAATGGTATCTCCGAAATTTGCAATGCCCGTGTACTGGAAGAACTTGCAAAACAACATCAAACCTAGCGTTACGTAAAATACATTCAAAAACACACAAAACGTAACTGGCTGTGCATACACATAAACAATTCTCTTCTGTATTTTTATCACAGTATCAAATATTTCTCTTGCACATAATCAACACATAAAATACAACAATATAAATGGAAGTCCCAATAGATCAGTTCATTCATAGAGTCCAAATATCTGCTAGTTTCTGTTCCACGAGTGTCTTTGTATATTCATAAAATCCAAATGGGAGCTTACTACAGTTCCACAGAATCGTGACAAGGATTTCCAGAATAATGCCTTGTTTCGCCTTCCTGGGCTTCATCAGTAGTACATGTTCTAAAGAATATAAATGAATATAATATTGCATTTCAACATATTTTAACAAGTAAGAAAAATATAAACAATTATACCATAGATGTACATACTGTATGTCATATATCAAGATAATGGAACTTTACCAAAGGTTTCGTAGACTTTGAAGAAGCACAAACTCAGGGCAAAAAGGAGGAAGAAGCTAAGAGGAAGGCATGTTTGCAAACCCTCACCGTGATCAATTCCTGCCCGGAATTTTCTTGGCAGGGATACTGGAGTGGCTTGCCGGTTCCTCCTCCAGGTGGATCACGTTTGGTCAAAACTCTCCACTATGACCTGTTCATCTTGGGTGCCCTGCTCGGCATAGTTCATAGCTTCTCTGAATTATTCAAGCCCCTTCACCACGGCAAGGCAGTGATCCATGAAGGGGAGACAGGAGTGCCTGGCGTGCTCTGGTTCATGGGGTCACGAAGAGTCGGACATGACTAAACGACTAAACAACAACAACAAGGCCAGTCCACCTGTATGGGTATTTTATTGGATAAGCAAATACCTTCAAAAGATATATTGGAAAGATCCTGGTGGACATCTCACTTGTCAGAAGGAGCTAGGCTTTCTTTTGGGTACTTGACATCTTAGCCACAGTAAAAAAAAAAAAAAGAAAGAAGAGAGACAAGTGTTTGTCATTGTTTCATGGAGGAAGGCGTTAAGGTGAAATGGTTTATAGGTGTAAGAACATTATATGGTGACATTTGCTGAAATTTTAAAGAGGCAATTGTCTGCCTGTCAGTTGAAGGCCACTCATCACCGTTGCTCGAGGTATGTTGTGTTCCAAAGTGGTCTATTTTTAACACTCTAGCTCGCAGCATTGTTTCAAAGTGGATTTTCAGTACAGTTTTAAATATATGGTTTGAGATACAGTGAAGGAAGGAAGGTGCAAGACAATTTCTGGAGTCCCTGGATCCTTGAACCAATCTAACTGTGGGCTTTGGTGCTTTGGAGAAGCATTTTCTTCCCTCCAACTCCTACGCCTTTTCTCAAGTGACCATGAGATCCTGATATTTAAGCAGAAGCAGAACTGGGGGAAAATTGTGTATATTCGAGTACACACTGTTTTTCTCAAGGTCTGCACATAGATTGCAAATGATTCTTTTATTATTACATCACCTCCTACTCTCTCTCGCACACAAAAGCCTGCTTCCCGTTCAGCTATGAAGAATCTTGATTGTATTTTTGTGAGTGCTTCTCTTGTCTTTTACGTTTCTCCCGTGTGAAGAAGAAACATTTTTGAAGCCGATAAAGAAGCAGCGGAATAATCATAGAATCATATAATCATAGAGTTGGAAGAGACCACAAGGGCCATCGAGTCCAACCCCCTGCCAAGCAGGAAACACCATCAGAGCACTCCTGACATATGGTTGTCAAGCCTCTGCTTAAAGACCTCCAAAGAAGGAGACTCCACCACACTCCTTGGCAGCAAATGCCACTGTCGAACAGCTCTTACTGTCAGGAAGTTCTTCCTAATGTTTAGGCGGAATCTTCTTTCTTGTAGTTTGGATCCATTGCTCCGTGTCCGCTTCTCTGGAGCAGCAGAAAACAACCTTTCTCCCTCCTCTATGTGACATCCTTTTATATATTTGAACATGGCTATCATATCACCCCTTAACCTCCTCTTCTCCAGGCTAAACATGCCCAGCTCCCTTAGCCGTTCCTCATAAGGCATTGTTTCATAAGGCATAATAATAATAATAATAATAATAATAATAATAATAATAATAATAATAATTTATTATTTATACCCTGCCCATCTGGCTGAGTTTCCCCAGCCACTCCGGGCGGCTCCCAATCAAATGTTAAAAACAGTACAGCGTTACATATTAAAAACTTCCCTGAACAGGGCTGCCTTAAGATGTCTTCTGAATGTCAGGTAGTTGTTTATCTCTTTGACATCTGATGGGAGGGTGTTCCACAGGGCAGGCGCCACTACCGAGAAGGCCCTCTGCCTGGTTCCCTGTAGCCTCACTTCTCGCAGTGAGGGGACCGCCAGAAGGCCCTTGGTGCTGGATCTCAGCGTCCGGGCAGAACGATGGGGGTGGAGACGCTCCTTTAGGAATGTCACAGAGAAAGGATGCAGATTAAAACATTAGGAAGGATGCAGGGGCTGGGACCTCTGCTAGATCTTGGTTGCTTCTGAAAACAGAAGGGGCCTTTTCATCCAGGGAAGAACGAGTCTGGGTCAAACCCCTGGGCATCTGAGCCCTACCAAACCCCAGGCACACCATTGGCCAGAGAAGCACATGCCCCATTGCCCCTATAAAACATCAAGCACTGCTGCATTAGGGGAGCGCTTGACTGAAACACTTGCAATTGCTCATAGCCACAGAGGTGAATGCCGTCCAACTGATCATAGGGACTCATGTGAGAAGCAGTTGAAACAGCATCACTGTTTGCATATGGAAGTGAAAGATCATAGTCAGATAGGTGGCCCATTGATTCCAAAGCTCTGCAATCTATCTCTGCATTGGACTGTGGTTGTTATTGGCAGGGCCAGCTTGCCCATGAGGTGGAGTAACCCAGGGGGAGGCACCTTTGCAGGTGTTCCGCCACCCGTGGTGAACTGGTGCTAGTAGTGGCACTGGTTTACTGTGAGATCCCCCCCAAATCTTACTGAGCTCTCGCCTGCTGCTTTGTAGGCACCACTTCACAATGCAGATAAGGCTTTTGGGGTAGAGCAGCAGTAGTGGGGCGCCAATGGGGAGTGCCTTGGTTATTATTAGGAGTAACAGTAGTCAGCAGTGGCTGTCAAGGCAGGACAGGTGGGGCTGTGTTGGGGAACTGGCTTCCCACTGCTTTGTGCCATTGGCAGTTGCCAAGTGCTGCATCTGCACTATGCTGAGCTTCCTGATGCCTTGCCCTTCCCTTTCTCGGTCACCAGCAGTGGTGCACGGTGGCAGGAAGCCAGGTCAGCAACCTTGCTGGCCATAGTAGTAGCAGTAAATCTTCTTTTAGAGAACAATTCATCTGTGCAATAGAAGACAACGGAGCTGCACATATGGTGGGTTTCCATTCATTTTTCTCTGCTATGCTGTAACAAATCCACCAAGAAAATGTCTGATCTGAAGATGGGAATCAATACCATATCTACTTTTTATTTTATTTTATTTTATTTTATTTTATTTTATTATTTTATTTCTATACCGCCCTGTACCCAAAAGTCTCAGGGAGGTTCACATAAAGGATCACATACATAAAATCAAAATAAAAGCAACAATCCAATAACCATAGCTGTCAACTTTCAGATTTGAAAATAAGGGATCAGCAGCCTCACCTGTCCTGGGGACAGTCTACGGGATATCTAACAATCTGGGATAGCAGCGGGAAGCAGCGGGAAACGGCGCTGGAATAAGGGAATTTCCCGCAAAAAAGGGGAAGATTGACAGCTAAGCCAATAACCCTCACAAAAAACCCCACATTTTAAAATAGCATAGAATCATAGAATCATAGAGTTGGAATAGACCACAAGGGCCATCGAGTCCAACCCCCTGCCAAGCAGGAAACACCATCAGAGCACTCCTGACATATGGTTGTCAAGCCTCTGCTTAAAGACCTCCAAAGAAGGAGACTCCACCACACTCCTTGGCAGCAAATTCCACTGTTGAACAGCTCTTACTGTCAATCATAGGATGTCAATCAAATCAACCAAAGGCCTGGCGCCTAAATGTGTATAGTGAAGACGCCAGGCGAACTTCCTTGGGGAGAGCATTCCACAGATGGGGAGCCACTGCAGAGAAGGCCCATTCTTGTGTTGCCACCCTCCTGCCACCTCAAGGAGGAGGCACACGAAGAAGGGCCTCAGAAGATGATCTCAGGGTCCGGGTAGTTCATATGGAAAGAGGCGGTCCTTGAGGTACTGCAGCCCTGAGCCATTTAAGGCTTTATAGCTCAACACCAGCACTGGGTCTGGAAACTAATTGGTAGCCAGTGCTACCAGGATCAGTGTCATATGCTCAAACCGTCTTGCGCCGGTGAGCAACCTGGCCGCTGAATTCTGTATTAGCTGAAGTTTCCGAACCGTCTTCAGAGGCAGCCCTATGTATAACGCATTGCAGTAATCTAACTTTGAGGTTACCAGAGCATAGACAGCAGTAGTTAGGCTATCCCTGTCCAGATAAGGGCGTAGCTGGGCCACCAACAGAAGCTGATGGAAGGCACTCAGGGCCACTGAGGCCACCTGAGCCTCAAGCGACAGCAAAGGATCCAGGAGGACCCCCAAGCTACGAACCTGCTCCCTCGGAGGAAGTGTAACCCCATCAAGAACAGGCAACCACCCAGCCATCTGGTCTGAGCAACCACCCACTAACAGTGCCTCAGTGACCAAAACAGTTTCTGTGCCAAAACCAGGCCTAAACCCCGACTGAAACGGATCCAGAAAATCACCTTCTTCCAAGAGCACTTGGATCTGGTCTGTGACCACTCACTCCAGAACCTTGCCCAAGAAATGGAGATTAGTAGTACTAATCTCTGAACCCTTCCCCCCATTTTAACATTACTTGAAAAACCATTCTGCTAATAACCTCACTGTTCTCTCAGATACATAGTTTTTGAATGCATTTTCTTTAAAAAATGAAGCCATTACAAATATTAAAGTCAGTAAGTTTCTCTACTGGTGTATTTTTTTAAAAAATCTACTCTCATGCCATATGAAAATATGACTTCTTTTGGCAAATATTAGTCATTTGTTCATAAAAGAGTCTTTAGAAGAGATTGCATATTGCTTTTTCAAAATGTATTCAACTACTTTTTTAAAAAAATCCCCAAAGTATAATGATGATGTTCCCAAGACATTTCAAATGATAGCTCATCCTTCTCAGCAGTTCAGGCTGGCATGCTAATCTCTTGAATAAATCTCTGTGACATATTGCTCAAAATCAACAAACTGCAGAAACAGGGTTGCAGTTTGGGTAATTATTGACTCTGGGCTTCATGTCCCCGATCCTTTGGGCTTAATGGTCTTATGGGTTGGCCTGCTCTGCCATACGACCCCCAATTCTTCCTTCCTTCCCATTCTGTGGTGTGTAGCTCTGGCCATCTGCCTTAAAGTCCTCTCTTGCGTGAACTGCTGGATAGAACAGTGGGACTCAAAAGCCCTGTTCAGTTGACCACAGAATGCATGAACAGAGCACTGTGGTTTGTTAAGGGTTGCTTGGAATTGTAATTCCAATGGGGGGTAAACGACAGTACCCAGAATTCTTTGAGGGAAAGAATGTGCTTCATATGTGTTTTAAAGGTATAGTGTGTATACAGCCACAGTTTTTCATTTTAACTTGGAATTAAAATGGCCAAGCCAATGGTCATATCTCTTATGATCAGGAAGTCATAAATGAGCTCCATTTAACAGATCTCACAGAAACATGAGAGCTTGGTGGTTTCCTCTTTCTTTGCATTATTCATTTAAGAACTGCTTCAGTTAATGGCTTCACAAAGTTGTGCCATATACTGTTTAGGGCACAAGAAGCTGGGAAACAGGTGAATGAAAGAGAACACATTAAAAGCTCCTGCTTCTGAATAGAATTCATCATGTTTGAAGTCATAAAGAAATTCTTTAATTATGGAAATGAACTTACTGTTTGTCAGGCTCTGATAGTTCTGAGACATGAAAGTGAATAGAATCCATTTTAAAAGTGCGTTTGTGTGTTGATATATGTATGCATGCCAATGATTGTGTGATAAATTGCAGAAAGTATGTGAGTCATTGATCAGAATTAGAAACTACCGGTTTTAAGCTAATCTGTTATATAGTTTGCAAAACTATGCAAATAAATGTTGACTTGAAAAACAAGCTTTTTTCACCTATGCAGCAAATCCAAGTGCTGTAGAAGATAAAAGGCATGGATGAGTACTTTTGAAAGCCCTGGAAAAACAAAGGAGGTTGAATCAGCAATTGTTTATATGGGGTCAATGAACTTCTATCATAGATCTTCTATGTGCTGTTTTACCAACCCAGGGCAAGGCATCTTTTGCAGTAGCTTGGTCCCTTTACCTACCTTTTAATAAAGTTCCAGAGAACAAAACCTTGTTTTCTTAGAATAGTTTAGTAGCCTCCGCAAGGACCATAATTCTGAGATTTTGGCATGCCAAGGTTGCAGCCAGGAGAATTAAAAGGCTGATATCCTTGAAACAGGGTGTTGCACCATACATTTTCAGAAAACTATCAAAATGTGGGATTCTGGCTAGTTCCAGAATTTATTAGTACTAGTAGCAGTGCCTGATGAGGTTATAGTGACCTTGATAGACTGATAAGCAATATGGCGATTATGGGATACACTCTTACAACACCCACAATGTACACTTACATGAGAATTCAGCTAGTACTCAAATAATAAAAGAAAATGTTAGGAGCCTCAAAAATCCCCAAGCCACAGCCTCTGATTCGGGGCTGCATTTAGGTTTGATGAGGCCCTAAGCTACTGAAGGCAATGGTGCCCTTTATATGTCCAGCTGTCCTTTGTCAACAATAAATTGTCACTGTTTTTTGTGTTGAACATATGCTATATGGTGATTTCTGGACCTAATAGGTCCATACACAACACAAAACACTGTTGCTGCATGTAGGTTTTATTTTATTTGTTTGTTATCTTATATTTTGAAAATGTACATCCAGGTTTTTTCCCCCTTTAATTGTTTGGGGGCTCCCAAGAGAGTGGGGTCCTAAGCTATAGCTTGTTAGGCTTATATGTAAATCTGGCACTGCTCTGATTCCCACCAACTGTAAACAAATCATGCTCCCCCCTTTCATTTCCTAAAGACAGTAGCTAAGTGGGTTGACAACAGAGGTAATGAGGCTGAACCTTTTTGGCTTTCCAGGAACCCAAGCACTAGATTTACCCTCTGCTGGTTTTCCATTTATCCACATGGTTTAGGGCGAGAGCTGCATAAGCAGTATGGGATCTGTTTCTAATTGTACTCCTCAGAAGAGAGTTCCAAGCAGATGTAAGAGGGGAGAGGAAGGACATTATCTGCATTGCTATCTTCACCGTCTATGGCAAACTTTCCCACTTTGTCCATGTGTTGGCACACATCTGAGGAAAAGCAACTGGGTAAACTGCAGCTGCTATTACCAACGATTTGTTTAAAAAATATATTTTCCTGCAAAATCCCTTAGTAGATTCAGCAGAAATGCATCATGGAGGCTTTCTGTGCCTAGGAAAAGTTTGACTCTCTCAACCTTTTGGTGGTCTTTGACCAGAATAGTTTACAGTTATTTTGCAATCACTTTATACGCTCCTTCTAAGGAAAAAAAAGTTCACCGACTTGAAGTACCAGCTGTCCACTGCTACTTGGTCAAAGATTGCACCAGTGACAAAATTGTTATTGTCCCTCTAAAATATGATTGATTGACTGGTTACTTTTTCATTCCACCTTTCCTACAACGAGCTCACAGTGACATTAATCCATTGTGGGTTTTTTTGCATGAACAGAGTTATCTAAGCAATAGGGTATCCTAAATATAAGGTTGTTCTGGCCTAGACCCTCAGTGAAGAATATATTTGTGTCAGGAGCCCAGTCCCCGGCTTGATCACACAGTAAGCATAGTTAATTAAAAGGATGATTTATTGTCAAAACAAACAGAGCTCCAGACGGCTTTAACACAGCCTCTGACATAATAAATCAAGATGACCCTTCTGAGCTTTCCTTCCGGTTACAGATTTTGAACTTTCTCACTTTGCGCCTTTTGCCTAACAGCCCTCCCCTCAGCCTACTCTTAGGAGGGACTGGCTCACCTCCAATCTCTTCCCGTTCTGACAAACTGCTTCCTTCTCTGTTCTCGCCAGTAGAGCGTTGGCTGGGTTCTAGCTCGCCTTCAGCCATTCTCTTATCAACTGGCATTCCAAGGGGCAGGGGAGTTGGCACTCGCTGATACTCATCCTGCCTGGCAGTTAACCATCTCTGTTCCTGGCAGCTTTCTTCAGTTCATTGCAACCCTTCACTGGGATCTGGTTGTAAACCTTCACCTGGCTGCAAACCTTCCCTGGAGGCTGGCTCATTAATGACAACTTGCTTCTGCAGAAGCACATAGTAAGTCAACCTGATTCTGTTCAACAAGTGTAGTTTCATACCCCGCAAGTAGTCCCAATTCTCCAGGGACGGTCCCAGAATTATGAAAGCCACCCCGCTTCTGATTTGAGCCCATAATGTCCCTATTGTCCTCAGCAGCAGTAGCAGTGCTGAGCTCAGGGAGGAGGATGAGTCGGCGCTTGTCCCAAGCGATGGTGGCAGTGGTAGTGGCGGCTGCAAAGGAGCGTCATGTTGCCTCTCCATGACCGCCCCTGCCGGCCTCCTCACTTGGGTAGCTCATAATGGATACTGGAAAGCAGACATGAAGGAAGACAGGCTGCCACTGCTGAGGCTCAGGCCTGTGTGATGCACTGGCTCTGAGGGGCAGGCAGAAGACAGGGCCATCCTGGGAGGGAAGAAAGAGGAAGCAGAGCAGAGCGCAAGGAGTCTTGATTTTTTAAATAAAAAAGTGCTTTGTGCATCAGCATCTAATCTTGCCCCTTTCTAAAATTGATTTATTGGTGCATGTTTTGCATTTTGTAAATCTACCAAAGAATAAAATAAAATAAAATAAAATAAAATAAAATAAAATAAAATAAAATAAAATAAAATAAAATAAAATAAAATAAAATAAAATAAAATAAAATAAAATAATAAAATAAAATAAAATAAAATAAAATAAAATAAAATAAAGGAGTTTTCTCGGGGCAGTGGAAGGCATGTGTGCTGTGTCCAGTAGCGGAGGAAGAGGAGTGCGGGGGGAGCTCACCGCCCCCGGCAGCACGATCACGGTGGGGTGCCATCGTGGCTGCCCCCCACCTGTGCTGGGCGTCACGCCCCCGCAGGCGGCATGCCACACCCCCAGGCACCGTGCCATGCCCCCAGGACGTGCGCCAGCCCTGCTTCCTCCTGCTCTCTGCCCCCTGGTGCTTTGTGCATTGGCATCTAATCTTGCGCCTTTCTAAAATTTATTTATTGGTGCATGTCTTTCATTTTGTAAATCTACCAAAGAATAAAATAAAAAAATAAAATAAAATAGGGATAATGGGGTTTTCTCAGGGCAGTGGAAGGCATGTGTGCTGTGTCCCATTGGTGTAGTGGTGGTGACACTTGCTCTTCTTCTGATAGGAAATGCTCTGCAGGGGGGGGCAGGAAATGGGGGGCAGTCAAGGAGGGCCAGTTGGGGGGGGAGTGAGAAATATCCCTATTTTCATCTAAGGAATGTTGGAGGGTATGCAGCTTCACTAACTGACAAGACATACCTGCAATACAGTCAGCAAAGCTGAATAAGACCATATAAAAACAGTGTGGAGGTGTTAGATTCATGAAATTCCTCACTTCCTTATCGATTTTTGTAACCCAAGGAAGCAAAAATGTGAAGCTCCACATATAAATTTACAACCTCTTTGAAACGTGATATGCACCACTGGAGGTTATCATTGCATTCGTGAACACAGGCCCAGGAGAAGTCAATCCTCCCTATGTTTCTCCTAAATTTACAGACCACACTGGCATCCTTGACAGCATGTTAATGTCCAGTTGTCAGTGCTCCTTGTTTAAATCAGAAGATATACGCTACTGGTGGAAATAGCCTTTTAGCACCGAATTGAATCCATGGATATGTCTGATAACTGTGAATAAAAATATTGGGATCTCAGTGTAATGCAAGTCCAAAAGGAAAAGGGAACAAAAATGACAAAAAAAATCTTTTGGATGCCCTGATAATGTGAACAGAATGATGCGTCCCTTATTATTCAGCCAAAGCTGACATCAAATATGAAACCCAAGATTAAACAGAAGCAATGTTCTATTTTATGACAAAAAAGCTTATTTCAGTTTCACATTTAAAGCAAATATGCACTAATCTTGCTTCTTCCTTAACAGTCTGTGTTCCCAGTCTCAAACTTACTTTAATTTTCTTTTTCATTTTACCTTTTGAGCATTGCCCCCTCTTTTCATTATAGGTTTTTAAAAAATACTCCTTCCACTCTCTTCAACACTTCTGTTGTTTTATTTGTTGCTAGGTGCTTTTTGTTTATTCTGTAATTCTTTGTCATCATTGTCTCACATTTACTTTTTCTGCAACTCCTCTGCAAGACATAAATATGACTCTCTTCTTTGTAGTCTTCATTGTACATCCAATTTTTGACTGCTTTTTCTATACAACTGTTGTTTCCCCCCAGTTCTATTCATTTGATGTTTCTGCAGTGTACCCCTAACCATGTTTACTCCAAAGCAAGCCCTACCAATTCCAATGGTGCTCACGGCCTAGTAAATTTTCTTAGTATTACTTCCAGAAGCCTGGAGTCTTACATATATTTAATATGATCCACCATTCCACCAACTACTTCACAGAGTAGATCACATCACACTTGAACTCTGTATTATTGCAATGTAGCTACTAATCACCATTATGTTGTACACAAATACTTAAACAGCCAGTGCCCAGCCAACCAGTAAGACACCACCCTCCAAGCATGGCCTACAATTAGCCCATTCAAATTTGCCCTCTTTGGTGGGAAGACCATCCCCAATACTGGCAGCCCAGGGTAATTCCCCCAGGAACAGCTGGTGAGCCAGAGCAGCCTGGCTGCTGGGGATGAAGGTGGAACACAAAGGGGCTGCAACTGTCACACACATACAAACACACACACACGGTGAGCGGCCATTTATGACATGCAGCTTTGCTAGCCCAGTTCCATTGGTGCAGCTGTATGAAGATCAGCAGAGATGTAAGACTGGTGGGGATGGCCATCTTATTCATTGTTGCATCTGCCAGTTTTTCATCCTAAACATGCTGATCGTGCACTGTTACTAAGCAGCTTAGTTTTGCCACTATTCTGTACATACTCTGAAACTACCAGACTCCTTCAGCTTTTTTCTGTGTGCAGTCAGCATGGGTTCTTGCAAACACACATTGGCTCAGACTACCCTCAACAGCAGTATGTAGGTGACTGAGAAGACCACAGGCTCTGGACGCCTAATTAACCACCCACACCATTTGTCATTCCTAATGCAAGCATACAACTCCAGCTAGTCAGTAATTAGTCCCAGTGAGAACCAAGGCCTCCTTCCAACCAACGTGGTTCACCAGTAATTTAATCAGGTTGTTATTTGCATTTATTGGGAATAAACCACTTCTAGATCCCACATAGAACAACCTGGACTCCTGGTCATTTGGTCTGATATGTTTAGGAAACCCCTGAAGCAGCCCAATGTGGCTTAGGTGGAAAATCTATATTTTTTTTACCGAATTTGATTCAGTGCCTGTGTCTATTGTCATTCAGAGCCTATTCCATCTATCTTCATTTCCCATAAACTTTTATTTTAGAGGCTCCTTTTCTTTAGAAAGTCCTGTGCCTATCAGAGCCCATTTTTGGTCTTTCTGACCCAAGCTGTTCCACTGTCCTTTTTGACACCCAGATTACTTTATGAGAATGGATTTCTCCAGCCTTTTCTAGATTCCTTCTATGCCTCCTCTTCCCCTTCCCTTCCCTTCCCTTCCCTTCCCTTCCCTCTTCTCTGCATTTGTTATTTTCTTTTGTTTTCAAGGCAAGCATTCCCCTGATGTGTATAAGTTGCTGCAGCCCTGCTAGATCCCTAAACACTGTAAGGTGACTCCTTATACAGTGACCATTACATTATCCACCTCTATCCATTTCTGTCCCTAGCGTAAAAATGAATAAATGTAACAGAAATGTATAAATTCTGCCATAGAGTGGGGAAAATATTACGCATCCTAGATCCATTTTGATATAATGAATCTTAATCTACACTGGTCCACAAGCTGTGAAAAGCAGTGCTGTGAAACACTATATCATAATCATAAAGCAATTCTAAATAGGTAGTAAGAAAATCTGCCCCAAGCATTTCATTTCACCTAAAATAAAGACACATTTGTGCTGATGGAAGGCCAAGAATAGCATGGTCACTCTCAAATAGTTTGCTAACATAATTTCTAATGAAGGTATGGGGTTTTAGGTTTTTTTAAATGGAAATGTGGTTAAAGGGTTATGCAGTGCTGAAAATGGCTATTAAAAAACCCAAATCCCAGTAAATTTGGCTATTTGTTTTTAGTGCTATTGGCGATCTGTGATGCTTTTTTTCTGATGAACTTTTGTATATTGCCTGTGGTTATTGGCATATTTATCACTGAGAAATACAGAGGGCCCATTTAGATGTAATGAAAAACCACAGCTCCCATCCATCTAGGCTCTTACTTGTGGTGGGGGAAGAAGAAATCCCTGATGTGTTTTTAATGCGGTAAAGATGCCGGAGGGCATTAGATAATATTCCTTGGGCTCATACACTTGCCCTGATAAACAGCTGCTTTCTCTTTTAAGAAAACCACTACAGTGGTACCTTGGTTCCCGAACGGCTTAGTTGATGAACAAATCGGCTCCTGAATGCCACAAACTCGGAAGTAAGTGTTCCAGTTTGCGAATGTTTTTCAGACGCCAAATGTCCAGTTCAGCTGTCGGCATTGTTTCCGGGGCCAATCAGCCAATCAGAAGCCGCACTTTGGTTTTCAAATGTTTTGGAAGTTGGACGGACTTGCAAAACAGATTGAGTTTGAGAACCAAGGTACCGCTGTATTCCCAGTTATGTAACTTGGAGGAGTGTGCTTTGTTAAAACACTAATCAGTGCAAACAATTCAGGCTCAGAACATGGTTTCAAATTCTGTCTTGTTCCTATGAGGTTCTCCAAATGTTGTTGATCTCCAACTCCTATCAGCCCTAGCCTCAGTATCAGTATCAGTAATGATAGGACTTGTATTTCAACATCATCTGGGTGGCTCCTTGTTTCCCCATCCTTGAACTGGATAAACCACAATTTCCTGCATTTGGAAACTGTAGTTTGTTTAAAAGTAAAGATAGATACTTCCAAGCATGTGCCTAATGGAGGAGTTAGTGTTATATCCGGGTTTTCCTGGACACCTCCGGGAATTGGGCAGGAAAATGATGTCCAGTGTGGTGTAGTGGTTAAGAGTGGTAGTCTCGTAATCTGGGGAACCGGGTTCGCGTCTCCGCTCCTCCTCATGCAGCTACTTGGTGGCCTTGGGCTAGTCACACTTTTCTGAAGTCTCTCAGCCTCACTCACCTCACAGAGTGTTTGTTGTGGGGGAGGAAGGGAAAGGAGAATGTTAGCCGCTTTGAGACTCCTTCAGGTAGTGATAAAGCGGGATATCAAATCCAAAACTCTTCTTCTTCTTCTTCCAGGTGGATTTTGGGCACATCAGCAAAATGTCCAGGAAAACCAGGACGCATGGCAAGGGGTGTTAATATTATTAAAAGAATCATTTAAAAATTCAAAAAAGGCCACTATGTCTGGATTTTCACTTTGGGGACTATGGCAACTCTAGGAGGAGTACACAAGATTATGGCTAGCTGCAGTTCATTCAGAGTTTCCCATTGCATTTGAAGTAGGCCAGCATCTTAAAGCTATCCTCCCAGAACTGTGTAGACTGGTATTATTTCACAAAAATAGAAATTAAAAAACCAATTTGAACATCTTTTCTAAAACTGGTTCACTGTTTTTAAACCTGGCTGTCATCAAGCCTGAGCTGTCATTGCTATCGCCCTCCTTGAACCACCATTGGCAGCAGCAGCAGCAGCAGCAGATATGTTCTATCTTGTTCTCTTGCTAATTATGCTATTTTTAATGTGCATTTTATATTTGACTTCCTTTAGTAATGTTTTATTTCGAAATGTTTAAGATGACTTGTTGGTTAACTTTGCTGTGTTAAATTTGCATTCTGTAGTTGACCTTTATAATGTTTTATTTTGAAATATGATAATACAGTGGTACCTCGGGTTACATACGCTTCAGGTTACATACGCTTCAGGTTACAGACTCTGCCAACCCAGAAATAGTACATCAGGTTAAGAACTTTGCTTCAGGATGAGAACAGAAATCGTGCTCCAGCGGCACGGCAGCAGCAGGAGGCCCCATTAGCTAAAGTGGTGCTTCAGGTTAAGAACAGTTTCAGGTTGCGTACAGACCTCCGGAACGATTAAGTACTTAACCCGAGGTACCACTGTATTTTTTTAGGGACGCGGGTGGCGCTGTGGGTAAAACCTCAGTGCCTAGGACTTGCTGATCGTAAGGTTGGCGGTTCGAATCCCCACGGCGGGGTGAGCTCCCGTCGTTCGGTCCCAGCTCCTGTCCACCTAGCAGTTCGAAAGCACCCCTAAGTGCAAGTAGATAAATAGGTACCGCTTTATAGCGGGAAGGTAAACGGTGTTTCCGTGTGCGGCACTGGTGCTGGCTCACCAGTTGCAGCTTCGTCATGCTGGCCACGTGACCCAGAAGTGTCTTCGGACGGCGCCAGCTCCCGGCCTCTTGAGTGAGATGAGCGCACAACCC
The DNA here is from genome assembly GCF_964188315.1 of Podarcis muralis. Lineage (NCBI taxonomy): Eukaryota > Metazoa > Chordata > Lepidosauria > Squamata > Lacertidae > Podarcis > Podarcis muralis. The sequence continues at coordinate 63,764,541 of NC_135656.1, read as the reverse complement.
TAGAGTCTGTCAAGACTGGCCTGTACGACATGACCGACTCTAGGGTTGCGCGCTCATCTCGCTCAAGAGGCCGGGAGCCGGCGCTGTCTGCAGACACTTCTGGGTCACGTGGCCAGCGTGACGACGCTGCTCCGGTGAACCGGCACCAGAGCAGCACACGGGCAGGGGTACCTTTACCTTTACCTTTACCACTGTATTTTAGTTTTCTCTTATTTATGTTACTACTTTATATTTGACTTTCTTAAGTAATGTTTTATTCTAGATTGTTTTAGTTGATGTTTTAATGAACTATAAACTATATAAACTATAAACTGATTTGAGATTTTCTCTCCTTATAAACATAAAGCAGTAAAGAAATGAAATGAATAATAATAATAAATAATAATAAGAAACTCTTTGTTTTCTGAAAAAGAGTTTCCCTGCTCTCTACATTTGTCAATGTTTGTGGGCTTTTCAGAAAAACAAAATATTTGTGGATGCAAATATATTAAAATGAGTATAGAAGTTATATTGCCCATCACAGAGGTAGATAAATATTTTTTAAAGAAAATAGCATGCCTTAACAATTTAAACTTGCCAAAAAAGGAAGGGGAAGCCTCAAATGGATGCTCAAAGTGGCACATTTATCGTACACTGTCATATTCACAAACATTTTAATGTGTCACTTTCTTCAGGAGCAGGAATAATTTATTACACTCTTGCTGTAGCAATAGAGCTTGAATTTCTCAGAAACTCAATATGATTTCTGTGTTCCATATAGGAAGCCTCTTGGGGCGCGTGTGGACCTTGCATATTTTGAAAACCAGAACATTCCAGCAGCAGTTAGTGTGAAAAGAAAGTAATAACAAACACAAGAGCTTGTGACTTGATATCCTGAGGAAATTAGATATAAATCAGGAACATAAGCACTGCTTATGAATAATGCTGAGATGTGCAAAAACAAATTATATTGATACAGTACTGGGAAAGGATATTGCGGATCAAGGAGCAGCAGAATTGCTTACGTTACCCACCTGTCACGTTCCATCCTCATCATGCCTTGGACAGAATGCCAAATAAAGTATCTGACAGGCAGGACACAGGAATGCCAGCAACAGTGTGAGAGAGCTGATTCCAATCTCACATCCAGAAAAACTGGAAATAATATGGCACCATAAATCTTCAGAATTAATAACTGATCATGTCCAAACTGTTACAGATTTCTTTCAAACATTTCTGAAGCTTAGAAATAGAGTGAGTTGTAAATCTAAATAAGTCAAAGATTTGCATTCATTGTTCAATGTTAAGTGGAATGTTGGAACATTGAGGGGTATGCAAATCTGTGATGTGATCACATTTGAAACTGTGTACAGTTCTGGTTGACTCACCTCAGAAAGGACCTTGTGTGGGATGTAATCCACTGGGAGCAGTCAAATACAACATTCCTTGTTTTCCTAGAGTGGACATGCAAGGGGATGTTGGTCCAGCCAGTCGAAACTCCCTGTTTCCTCCTGGGCTGGAGCATCCTTCCTTGCATGTGACTAGAGGTGGGCATGACCTTACCTGTCCAGGTAACAAAAGGACAGGTCACACAGCACTCTCCCTGTCTTTGACTTCCTTCTTCATTTGACCAGCTTTTTAGCTAGGAATGCTATGCTAGTACTGGGATTATTCCCCCATATGGGGTAGATCCACATGTACATATGTGTAACTAAGTCTGCCTTCAGGAATCCAACTGTGAGCTGATGTGAGTAAACTTCTTTTATTGACTCTGAATAAGATTGTCATGTCTTTATTCATTTTAAGAGGGATTAAAGGGAATTTACCAGGAATATACAATTCAGTCTGACACAGACTGAATTGTATAATAGTGAGAGGCTTACACAAGCCTGCAACCAGCTATGCATGTGCTGTGCATGTCACAAAGGGGAATGTAACTCTGCTACATAAAGAAACTTGTTAGCGCAAGTTAGGAAGGATATTAATAAACAATATATCCTCTCCTGCCACCCTGAACCTTCCCACACATTGTAGAGTAGCAAAAGGTTCAGAAAAGGACCACCAAAATAATTAAGGGGAGGGAGCAACTCCCCTGCGTGAAAAGGTTACAGCGAGTAAGAGGCAACATGATAGACGCATGTAAAATTATGTACGGCATGGAGTTTTTCTCCCTCTCTTCATAACACCAGGACTTGTGCACATCCTTTGAAGCAGAATATGACTTTTCTCAAAACTACCAACATGAGTTTGACCAAACTGCGGGAGGCAGTGGAAGACAGGAGTGCCTGGCATGCTCTGGTCCATGGGGTCATGAAGAGTCAGACACAACTGAATGACTAAACAACAACATGACTTTTCACATATTATATAGTGAAACTACGGAATTTTCTCCCACAAGAGCCAGTGATGGTGACCACCTTGGACAACTTCACACAGGATGCTGGACTACATGTTTATGTATCTGACAGCAGCCTTGCTATCAAGAATGCTTATGAAGGACTTACTGGAGAGTACCAGCATTTTTATCAGCAAAATGAATCCTGTGTGCTTCAATTCTTCCTTAATAACCCTGTTTCAGGTTCAGGACACACACATATCTGAGTCCGCATCACACTAGAGATTGTTATCGTTTGGCTGCTGTGTTGCAAAATCTATCAAAAACTAATGAGAAGAAAACCCAGTTTAACCTTGCTGCTTAGCAAATTGACCTCTGCTTCCCAGGTCATCAGAGGTACCAGAAGAGTGGAAGAGGCTCATCCAGCAGAGAAAATGGAGACTCTTTTATCCCTGGGAATAAAAACTTCACAATGTGTGGCTGCAGAGCAGAAGCTGCAGGATCTTGACCTCTGTGTCTTAGACGTATTTATTGTTGGTTTTATGTATCTTTAGTATAGATCTTATTGTGATTTATGTGGAAATTGTTCAGTTTGGTTGAGTATTTGTTTAATATTTTATGTATTGTTTATGACTACTTTTTATGTTGTAGTTATGTATTTTTTCATATTGTAAGCTGCCTTGAGCATGGTTTAAACTGTGGAAAGGCAGCATACAAATATGCAATTATGTATGTATGTATGTACATGGGCCATTGGGCTAATGCAACAGGGCTTTTTATGTTCTTGTGAAACTAGGTGTACAGTACATCCTGTTTTGGATGAAGCTGATTGATTGATTGATTGATTGATTGATTGATTGATTTTATATACCTCCCTATACCCAGAGGTGTGTGTGTGTGTGCGTGCTTTCCCCTTCAAATCCAGCACAATGTGACTCAGTGACTCAGTGACCAACAGTCTGCTTTTTTCAGCTCAGGCTGATATGTTACCTGCACCATTTCCTAGAGATAAATGACCTGGTCACAGAAGTTTATGACCTGGTGACATTCAGACTAGACTGCCGTAATGTGCCCTGTGTGGACTTGCTTTTTGAAGGGTGCCTTAAAATTGTGATTTATTACCATTACAAAAACAGTTGTGTCCAGAATATTAACCAGGAGGCTGCCAGAATATTAACATGGCAGGCTTCTCACAACAGGTTTAGGGGGTTCCCTGAGGTATTTGCTCTGCATTGGGGGTGGGGACTGTGACACCAATAGGGAATTTCCTCCCAATGTATATAGTATCTTCAGGATCCCAGCAGAGAATGAAAGGCTTACATGCCTTCTTCATGTTTGTTTTCCTTGCCGAACCATACAGGGATCCCCACAATCAGTGCTTTTTTCTGGGGCTACTCAAGGGTATTCAGTACCTGCATTCCCCCCCCCCCCCATGTTAAAAATGTGGCAGTTCCTGTAACATCTTTATGGTAAGCACTGTCCACAATTATCATCTCCAGGGAGATCAGTGGCAAAACATCTGCTTTACACACAGAAATATTTAATCCTTAGCATCTCCAGATAGATAGATAGATAGATGATAGATAGATAGATAGATAGATAGATAGATAGATAGATAGATAGATAGACTGCCCACTGCCTGAAACTATGGAGAGCAACTACAAGTCACTGTGGACAATTCTGAGCTGGATGGATCAGTGGCTAGATTTGATATAAGGGAGCTTCTTTTGTTCCCCAGCAGCTGGTGCTATTTGTATTGTTTGAAACCTGCACATTAAATACAAAGATGCATTTAATACCATGCATATTTGGTCCTTTAAGAGGTGCCCTTCCAGTGGGTTTCGGAGATCCATTCATATTGTTGTTCAGTCTATAACCTATTTGCTACTAACAGATTTGCTGGTGCCTCTGCAGAGCTTCTAATCGTATTATGAGTTCCAAGAGTCCATGTGCAGATAAAGTACTTTCGTTGTTTCTTATAGAATTTCAAGGTCTTTGCATGGTGTCCTCCTTTACGAAGGTTACATACACATTTTTCAATCTCACCCCACTATGCACTTCACTTGAGATATACATGCTCTGCTCTCATGTCTTACTGCAATAATAATTTTTTATCATTAAGATCTTGTTGAAAATGTGTGACTTGCACAAAAATGACAGCATTTGAAAAGCTGCAGTGTGCTTTAATGGTGCTAAATAAAGGTCTCCCACAATTTTGTTACATGCTCATTGAAAACCAGCATGCAAGACCTAATCTCCTTTTACATATGTAACAAGCAACATTCATTTCTAAATGGAAGTGGGTTCTTGGAAAGGAAGGTGAACAGTCAAGGGTGTCAAGTTAGAAATTTTTTATAAGAAGAAAAATAGACCTTGGCTGTGTAACATCTGGACTTTTCAACAAGGGCCTAATTTGGACACTGGTTTCTGAATTAACTGTCCTTATACAGGGGCCTTCTCACAAGGAGCATTGTTCACAGACCTTAGGAGGGAATTTTCAGATAATAATGTCAGTTAATTTCCCTCCGTCTTCCTGCATGACCACAGCATCAACTTCTGCTAAAAGGAAGCAGTCAGATGAGGGAAGACGTGGCAGTGCTTTTGGATTCAATGAGAACATTATTAACTATCATTGCTTATTGCTTATTTAATTTCAGATAAATATTTCCTATTGATTCCCCCCACCCCCTCTTTTTAAAGGACATTTGGTACAGCACTTCTTGGAATCTAGAAGAAGAAGAAATTAAAATGAGAACAAATCTATTGAAAGGCACACTGGTGCATATGTTTAGGTATTGAGCTTTCCCCATCACTGTTGTGTTCTCTACAAAAACAATGGTGTAGCATCTGCCTTGCATACAAAAAGTTCCAGGTTCAATCCCCATCAATTCTAGACAGGGCTGGGAGAGATTGCTGTATAAAATCCTGTAGAGTCATCGCCCATCAGTGTAGGTGATACTGAGCTAGCTGGACCAGTGGTCTGAATTAATATAAGGCAGCTTCCTATGTTCCTAACTTATCCATGGGGCATTTTAATTCACTTCATTTGCCTTTGGTATATGTTTGGGAACATTCTAATTACCATGAGGCTAGTCTCACCATCCCTCTGGAAATCAAGTTGGATGTAACCAAAAATATTTTTTTTCCCTTGGGAGAAAAAGCAATCAGTTATTTAAGCAAGGCATCAGACAAGAGTAAGTAAGCACTGCTAAACTCAACAAGACTTACTTCTGAGTAGACCCATGCAGGACTTGTCTTGGTGTACTGCATGCACAATCAGGTTAAATTGGTGTCATTCCCATTCAAAAGCAGCTGAGCTGAGCTGTACATTGTTTGCTATTACAAAGCCAATTTGTTTTGCTGTTCTGAAGTTGGTACACTTGAGCAATAGCTTTTCTCATCAAGTTACCAGCTTCCCACGCGGGCCCAACCATATTATTTGCAAACCTGTTGTTTGCCCAGGACACTTATCGGCAACAGAAAACACACAATTTTCACCTCAAGAGTGAGAGAAAACAGCTCTTTACAGTACTTGTGTAAATGCAAGTGTATTTGTCCTATGATCTTGGACGTAAAGAATGGGTGAGAAGGCACTGCTCAGAAAAAGAAAAGAGAGCATGCTAGTCCATCATTATGTTCAGGCTTTCCAGGAGGTGTGTTGCAATTCCAGGGGATCGAAGCAGCTGCCTCTGCCCCATTAGCCAACCACAGGACCAGCATGAGATACAACCCTGTGTCTAATTTCATTAGTACTTTGGTGTGTGCATCAGCAAGTTTGGTGAATGTTGGTGTAATCTGGATAAATTGGTGAAATCCCACTATGCTGCCATGTCTTGAGCAGCCCATCCCCCATGCCTGGATTCTGCTTAGAGAAAGATCCAGCTGCACAGGGTGGTTAGAAATGGTCCAAGAATAAATTCATGGAGCATGATTTCTCTAAAGAATGTGTCTATGTGCAGTGGTGGGTATAAATCCAAGACTGCATTCAGGAGGAGTGTGAGGTATTCAGGGAGTGTAGCGCAAGATATCAGCAGTGACACTGAAAATTACATGCTATATGGTAAAGTATAGCATGTTGAGCTAGAATGGTAAACTGCTAGTTGATTTCCCTGTATACTTGTACCTTTACAAGATATACTTTGAAGACCAGGAGAAGTATATTATAGTCAATTATATTATGATGGGCCAGCACCTCTTTAAAATTTGAATAACTAGTGTGATTATATTTGTCTTGGTGCTGAATCCACTGTCAAATTGGGCCCAGAACTGGATCAGGGAGAGGCCTTGCACAGCTCTCGAATCCCCAGAACAGGGTGAGTTCCCGTTGCTCTGTCCCAACCCCTGCCAACCTAGCAGTTCGAAAGCGTGCTAGTGCAAATAGATAAATAGGTGCCGCTGCAGCAGAAAGGTAAATGGCATTTCCGTGCGCTCTGGTTTCCGTCACGGTGTTCCATTGGCCAGAAGCAGTTTAGTCATGCTGGTCACATGACTTGGAAAGTTGTCTGTGGACAAACGCCGGCTCCATCAGCCTGAAAACGAGATGAGCGCCGGAACTCCATAGTCGCCTTTGACTGGACTTAGAGCATCCAGGGGTCCTTTACCTTTTTTTAAAACCTTACTCTCACAGTTGCCTGTTAAGAGGCATATTCAGTTGGATGTTTAAACACTACAAGGAAACACAAAGAAGAAGCAAGTCCACCAATTTGTGAAGTTGAAAAATTCTATTACCCACCCACCTCCCACACACAATTTACCTTGTAATATAGAACACTGTTCTGCACTATTTAAAGTTTGGGGTCCAGTTTAACGAATAACTCCAGCAAGTTCACCTAGTTCTTTTCTTTTAATCTGATGTTTAAAACACACACACACACCATATACACCGAGATTTGATCTGATTGATATGCAGCCCGACTTTCCCCAGCTATTTCTCTTTAATGAGAGGGGGAAAATCAAGTAGTGGAATCGTATACTTGCAATTCTCACATGGGCAGCAGATTTATAATTCAATTCTCTGTTTTGACAATGACTATTTATTTGAATATGAAATGAAGACATGAAAAGCTTCCACAATCATGGTTTCATGGCCCCAAAACCGAATTCTTCCCTGGGCTTTATAGATGTGCTCAAGGGCTCTTGGGCATATTTGGCATTCTAAGGATGTGGTTACCAGTCACAAAATGACTGCCATGCGGTGTGTGTGTGTGTGTGTGTGTGTGTCATAGCGCAAAATAGGTGCCATATCTAAAGAGCAGGAAAAGAACCAGGACTGCAGAGTTGCATAAATACGGAACACAATTAAAAAAAAACCCAACCAACCAGAAAAACTATGAAATATGTAAGCCGCCAAACATGTTCTAGGAATCTCCTGTTTCAAACATGGCTGAGTCTGAGTCTGTATCAGTGCTTCCTTCCATATGAAACCCACCTCACACAGCATTACAATCTGCCAATGAAACCCCGTTCCAAGAACCATCACATATGGAATGCCAGACTAGCTTCAAGGGGCAGAACTTTTGCTGTGGTGGACCCTGTCATTTTGAACTCCCTCTCTCTGGACATTTGGCAGACACAGTCTCTTCTCTCTTCCCAGAGAGGAGTGAAAATAAATAATATCTCTGTGCCTTCAGTAGTTAGGTTAAGCAAGATTTGGTTTTGTTGCTCCTGTTTTGCATTTACAGTGGTACATCGGCTTACATATGCTTCAGGTTACATACGCTTCAGGTTACAGACTCCGCTAACCCAGAAATAGTGCTTCAGGTTAAGAACTTTGCTTCAGGATGAGAACAGAAATCGTGCTCCGGTGGCACGGTGGCAGCAGGAGGCCCCATTAGCTAAAGTGGTGCTTCAGGTTAAGAACAGTTTCAGGTTAAGAACAGACCTCCGGAACGAATTAAGTACTTTAACCCGAGGTACCACTGTACTCACAATTTTTTTTGTTTTAATTATTCTGCTGTTCCAACTCTGAAGTTAGACTGTGGGCCTATTCATTTTCAGATATATTTCTAGATTTCAATTGTTCAGGCTGCAAATAGTTTTAATATTTTTGTATTATTGCAAATGACCTTGGGAGCCATTGGAGCTGAAATGAGATCGGTAAGTATAGTAAGCAACTAAATAAGTAAAGGAAGGAAGTGAAAGTGTTGGAGTGGGGGGTGGGTGTTTCAAAATGTAAACATCACCACTGCTTCTGCCAGCAACGAGGTTTCCCAGCTAGTCACTTTGGAAAACGTTCAAATATGAGTTTGTTTTTGCCTAACCCCATCTCAAAAATAGACCGTCAAGTTCTTTCCAGAGATGCTGCTTCCTTCACATTTGTTTTGATTCTAGGCTGACAACTGGATGACCGGCTGCAAGCATCGGGGGGGCGGGAGGACCAACTTTGGCCCACAGACATCCAATTGGTGACTGTTAACACTAGTAAATTCTGCTGGGCTCATTCCCAAAACACCTGTACACACAGAAAGAAAAATCAACAAGATTGCTGGTGTACCTGGTTGACAGGTAAGAAAAGTGGGTGCATTGATTTGCATGTGCAGCAATAGCAGAAAAGGCCAGATAAAGAAGCCTAGAGGCAAGCAGCTAAACTGAGCAATGGCAGGAGGGGAAAAACAGTCAAAACGTCAAGGGGCCATTGAGTACACGTGGGAGAACACATAAGAGTATAAGATTCCATAATTTTGGTTTTGCTTGGATGCATGGGCAGCTGTCAGATGCCTTATTCTTTTGAACACCAGTTGTTGGGAACCACGGGGGGGGGGGGGTTGAGTGCTCCTCCTGTGAGGAGCTGGCCCAGATGGTTCACCTGCCTGGTCCAGCAGGTTCTTCTTACATTCTGAAGAATGTTAAGAGAAAGTCAGATAGGCTCACTTCACAAAAAGGAGTGTTGATGCTTGGGCTTTCCTGCAGTTCCGCGACTTCTGGTATCATCTGGAATACAGTACATGATTCATACAAAGATGCTCCAATGACTGCAGTAGCCAGATGAGGTTGTACAGTGATTAGGTGCAGCTGTTGATGAGAGCCTGGATGCTTCCTTCTCAAATCATGTGCTTTGACATTGACAAATGCATTTATTCTCTTTGTTTTATCTGCCCTTGTTTTCTCATCTGACAGTTCCCTTAGAAATTCTCTGTTGGCTTCTGTGCCATGGGCAGATATATGGCACCAGATGGTCTGAAAGCACCTGGTATGGAATGGCTGCTCACCAAAAATAAATAAATAAATAATGTTGTCTTTATGGGTGTGTTGTTGTCTTCCAAATATTGGAAGGAATAACAGCCCTCATGATTCAAACTTATATAAACCAAGCTTAGCCTAAGTGAGATGGCGGGGGGGGGGGCGGGACTATTTTGCCTTGTGGACATTTCGTTTCACACCTGCTCATTGTCAGGTTTATATATTCCTTGCAGCCAAGATAATAATTAGTATGTTGTGAAAATTCCCTGTGATCTTTGGCTGAAGTATGGCAAATAATACAGTGGTACTTTGGTTCCCGAAAAACTTAGTTGTCGAACAAATGGCTCCCGAATGCCGCAAACCTGGAAGTTAGTGTTCCGGTTTGTGAACGTTTTTCGGAAGCTGAATGTCTGGCACGGCTTCTGTGACTTCTGATTGAGTGCAGGAAGCTCCTGCAGCTAATCGGAAGCTGCACCTTGGTTTTGAAATGGTTTCGGGAGTCAAATGGACTCCCGGAATGGATTAAGTTTGAGAACCAAGGTACCGCTGTAATAATAATAATAATAATACAATCATAATCAAATGGGTGTTTCTGACTGGAATGTACTGCTAGTTTGATCTGATGTTACAACACTGAGCAGCCTCACACTTCATTTTGTATTTTGTAACATTGATGGAAGTTTAACGGGGGTTCCTAGACTGGAGATACCCCTCCCGCAGCTCTGCAATCAAATCCTCTAATTCTGTGGGATTTGCCATCCAGTGCATGTGAGCTGTGTGGAACCAGGAACATCTTTCCTTGGCCTGGAATTTGGTTTTGGTTGCCAACAGCACCTGGAAGGGTTCTTTTCACTTTGACTCTATCTGTCAGGCTGGCTGGAATGGCCAATGGGACAGATTCTTTCTGGGGAAAAGAGAAAACTACCAGCAACACTTGATCAGCTCTGTGTGCAAAGCCTTGGAAACTTTTCTTTCTTGTTTCAACTATAAAGTCAGGGTACTGGCATTCTGATGTTTACCTGAAAATCATTTAAACACAAAACTCAAGGGAATACCAGCAAAAGCATCAGATCCTATACGTACACTTAATCAGAGGTGTTCATACTTTATGATAAACACTTATTATCAATGATAAACATAATGCATAACAATATTTCAGTATTTCCCCTTTTCATACTCATGTGGCCTATAAGACACCCGAATATTATAAATGTCACCAGGAATAAAGCTACAAGTTCCATTTTCTTTATTATTTTCGTTTGGAGGATAAAAATGCAATCACTGAAAAACATACATCTTTTTAGTTAGAAGTTATAAAAGAAAATTCATGCAACAGCCAGGAACCATGTCAGAAAACCAAGAGCAGCAGTATGTTTGGCTCTCCTATTTCCTAAAACAAAAGGACAGAATCAATTTTAGATATAGAAAAAGGGCATCAATGAGGAACCAATAAACATAGAAAGATCCTCAGAAACAAGAAAATCCCTCCACCCCATATTTTGTCACATAGAATGGTGCAATATCACAGGAGATAGACAAAGACAAACAATTCTCCAGTCAGGGTGTGGGCATAGATAGGAGTGATGAGCTCAGCAACTTGCAATATTGGAGGAATACAGATGTACTGGATTGGATTTTTAACTAATATTTTTCTGTTCCAGGGCAAGTTGCTACACAAGCATTGCTTTCCTGCAATCCAGGGCAGAAAACACTGTAATACTGTTGGAGAATGTTTGCTGCATTTATAACTGGTTTTAACTATGTCTGCCACTAGTCACCCATTTATTACGTTTCAAACTAAGGACAAAGATTCAAGAACATCACACAGTTCTAATAAGAGGGTGTTTCCTTGGAACAGTCAGGTTTCTGATCTGTAATAAGCAGGGGGGGAAATGTTAGAGCCAAATTCTAAGGAAAATATTTTTTATATAAAAGCCCCATTAAATGACAATATCCAAATTTTACAACAACTGTCTTCCCAACAGGTGTATAAAAGCTTCCTCTTATAATGGAAGCCATTTTCATAAATTAAAGAATCTTAAACAGATTGCCAGGTGAATGATGAACTGAGGAATTATCCATCCATTTCCTCTTTGAATATAGTCAATAGGTAGCTCAATAATGGCTCATTATAGCCTTTTAAGGATTTTTTTTTTTTTTTTACATTTGGGCCCGTTTTCACTGAAGAATGGTGAGAGCAAATTATTTGACAGCTAACATTTTAATGTCCCGATCACTTATAATAAATGCAGATGTTATTGTCCTTCTTTCAGAAATTTAGTCACTGTCTATTGTCAAATGTTAATCCTAGCCAGAATAGAGTAAATGAACAGCAAAAGTTTCCCTGTCAGCCTTCAAACAAGAACACCAACAGAACAGCATTTCTCTTTTACAAATTTATGTAAAAATAAAATTAAAAAATCAGGCAGGGAATGAAGAAAACAAATATTCTGGGCAGTCACCCCACTTTCTGCTCTCTCAGCCTTTGAGCTTAACAGGTTATAAAATATTTTTGAGAGATACAGTTTTATGAAATTATTATTTTCTCCATCATCATTAAACATGAAGACTCTGTTATCTTATCACTATAGCTGTATTTTTAAAAAATACTGTTTTAAAAATCTAGGGTTTTAAATCATATTAGCTCCATGAAATGAAGTGTGCAAGGCATCCCCAAACAGGTTACAATATTCATAGCTACGCTTGCTATTCTCCATTCTCTGAAATGCTCCAATCAAAATGCCTAAATTTTCTGTGACACATTTTTCCTTCCCACCATATTTTATTTAATTAGTTTTTAGTTGGTCTCTTGCGACTGAAAGAACTTTGGAAGCACAAGATTCCTTGCATCTCGTTTATGATATTCACGGTCTGAACTTTTCAGTTGCTTTTGTAATACAATGATTACAAATGCAGAAGCATTTGTCTGAACTTCTAATAAATGCCAAGCTTCTTTTTGATTGCCAAAACCTATCAGAAAGTGTACCCAGATTTTTGTCTCTGCTAAACACATGCATCTCTCCCCCTGTAGTGGGGGGGGGGAGCATTCTGATTTTTAACAGAATACCTAAGCTGATATCCAGGAGTAGTGATGTCTCTAAAGGTCATAATTATCTGGCTCAGAAAAAGAATTTGCCCAGCTCATAATGCTCTCAGAAGCATTCTGAATCAAGTTCCTTTTCCTTGAGGAATTGCTCTCTGGCTTTCAATGTAAAATGTTTTTAGCTTATCAGATCAGGCATTAATCAGATCAAGCACTATTCACTGTAGGTGAATAGGCAAAAGCTGTGTAACATCAAGCCTTTTATTCTTGGGGAAATTATTGCCGATAGCTGAGAAACTGTATGAGCCACAAAGTTTTCATTTTTAAAAATGTTAAGTCCTTGCTCTCACTGATTGCTATCAGCTACACTGCCAGACTATTTGATACAGCATCCTTTTTTTCCAGCAGCCCAGAGCACAATCAGAACAAGCCAACTTACGACACCAAGGCATGTTCTCACTAATCATGGTTTAAACAAACTACAGTTCACAGAGTTTCTCCATTGGAGAGAAATGAAGTTTATTTAGCAGGAGAAGCAGAACCTTTGATCTCTTTTTTGGCACAGTGAAGAAACAGGGTGAGGGAAGCACACAAGCCTATGGGAATTAGTATTCATATAGGTTGGGTCCACTTCCTGGTGGGGCCGGGTTGTGGTCTGGCCACCTAGCCACACTCCACAGTGTTGGGGCGGGACGGTGCCCCGTGTCGTGCTGGGGGAGACATCGGTCATGTCAGGTTGGCAGGTGGCCAATCAGGTTGCTTGGTGCCATGGCCAGGGACGATTTAAGCCTTGGCATGATTCTGAGGCAGCCTTGCAACACTTGGTTTCTGCCTACCTCATAGCAATCATCACAACTTTGTAAGGTTTGGTGGTTAGGCATTGGAATAGCGGTGTGGGGGGGGATGGGAGGTGCGGCCACCACCTGCCCCTCCATGCTCTAGGGCATTCTGTTAAAGGAATCCAGGGGTGTGGTTTTTGTCTGAAGCCCCGAAAAGCAGCTAGGGCCATGCCACGACCCAAGCAGGAACCCAGGGGGACTCGAGTTGATCCACATCTTCGAGGCTCCCCCTACTGGAGGTTTACCCTTACCAGACTTCCTGCAAGGCGGGCAGGACTCAGATATAGTTTGTTGATGCCAGTGCCTAAGCCAATACCGCTCACATTCTGTAACCAATAAAGCTGTGGCCTAAATTTTGCCCATTAACATTTAACCTAAAATTATGTGTCCTTGTGCCTTTATTCTCCTGGGGGTGGCTTGGGGGGCCTTGACACGCAACAGAAAACCATGGATTATTGTTAAACAAAACAGGACTAATCATATGAAACTGCTTGGAGTTATTCTGATGCATGCCTATATTAATGCTCATTTCCATTACCCAAACCACTTGACAAAAAAATGGCAGTCCTAAACCAATTTGAAATACTCCCCACAAAATGTTCTGCATACCAATCACTTCGGAAAGCAACTTTCTAATCTACCTTGCTACTTGGTGGGGTGTTTTTGTTTGCTTTGCTTAGAATTGGATTATTTTTTTTAAATGAGCAACATTTATTCCCTTTGGTCAGAGATGAACTGAAGGTGTGAGATCCCACACTCTAGATTACCAGGTCTCAGAACTATCCTCAAGGATAATGTTGTTGCTGTTATAAAAAATTGACACCGCATTATATGCAGCATGCAATTCTTGGCATTTTGCTGATTGCCTTAAAATACATTCCAGGGTTTCTGCTTCCCCAGATCTGCACTGATATAGTGCTCTCATGTGGTGAATTTCCACCTCCAGGCGTGCACTGGTGTTATGTTAATACCGTTGAAACTGACTAATGCAGAGGACTGCTCTCTGAATAGATCTCTACAATGAAAAGCCAACCTATTGCCATGGTTTATTCCTCTTTGCTTAACGTGGAACACTCAAATCTATAAAGGGAATAAACCTATAAACTGCAGTGTTTTAACACCACCACGCCAACTTCCGGCCAAAATAATTCACTTTAACAGAACTTCTGATTGCAGCACACAGCCTGCAAACCCCAACCCCCCCCCCCCGGGACTCTTAGCCTCTAACAAGGTGAAGAATTTTACAGGTGGCCTTATACCAAAGCTTTCAGATTCAATGCTCCAGTCTTCTTATCTTCTTTCCCTCCACCTTTACTCCCAGCTCAGTGACTGTAACTGTCAGGAAAGCAAAGACCAGCTCGATCAACATGTCATTTGATTCACGTAGCCAGCCAATGAGTGTCTGGGAGAAGGGAGGAGCTTGCTATCGAAGGGACTCTTCACAAGTGAACAGTTAAATTGCCAAGGCAGACATATACACATATCTGTATATACATATATACACACACACTTCCTTTCTCTCAGTGCCTTTATGCTTTTGCGTCTGAAAGGACATTCTCTCTCTCTCTCTCTCTCTCTCTCTCTCTCTCTCTCTCTCTCTCTCTCTTTCTCTCCTCCCCCCAGCACCTTCTCCCCATAATTTCTCTCTTTCTCTCTATTGCTCTATCTCTCTGTTCTGTTCTGTCCCATTTTTACTTGGAAAAGTGAGCCATCTGAAACAAGAAAATCTTGGACAATCTAGGTCAGACTGGAGCCTGGAAAGAGATTCTTCATCCACTATACCCGCAATGGATTGGATCACAAACATATCTTCAGGTGTCTACCAAACAGAGGATGAAGTGGAGCCACTGATTAGAAGATACCTAAACAGCACTGAGGACTACCTTACCTTTTTATATGGACCCAGACGGAGCCATTTGTTCCTGCCTATGACTTGGATATATGCTTCGATTTTCCTGGTTGGAGTGTCGGGCAACCTTTTAGTGTGCCTGGTGATTCTCAGGCACCGCAACATGAAAACGCCCACTAACTACTATCTCTTCAGCCTTGCCATTTCCGACCTGCTAGTCCTGCTCTGCGGGATGCCCTTGGAAGTCTATGAAATGTGGAGCAACTACCCCTTCTTGTTTGGATTGGCTGGGTGCTATTTCAAGACGGCTCTCTTTGAGACGGTGTGCTTCGCCTCCATCCTGAACGTCACCACAGTCAGCATAGAGCGGTACGTGGCCATCATGCACCCCTTCCGAGCCAAGCTGAAGAGCACCAGGCGGCGCGCTTTGAGGATCATCATTGCCCTGTGGCTCCTGTCTGTCCTCTTCTCTCTTCCCAACACCAGCATCCATGGCATCGTACTGCAGTATTTCCCAAATCACACAGAAGTCCCTGGCTCAGCAACGTGTGCTGTGGTTCAGCCCATGTGGATCTACAACTGTATCATCCAGTTAAGCTCCTTCCTCTTTTACGTGCTGCCAATGAGTGTCATCAGTGTGCTCTACTGCCTGATGGGGATGAAAGTGAGTCCTGCATCCTCTTTTTGTGTAACTTTCTTTAATGGTCCATCTCATCTTAAATCATCTCATCCTGTACTTTAAACTGTTTAAAATTGAGCCTCTACTGGCTTACCATTATCTTTCTGGCAATGCAACAGAAGTTTAGATTCTGCCATGTGGAAGTAATGCTTCGGACATTCTCTTCCCATAACCATTCATTGCCCAATAATTAATGGAAACCCATTTACCCGACCTATTTATGACTTTTAAAAATCACACCATATCTTCTTCCAGCACTCTTGCAACTCCTATTTCATCCTCACCCTTTTTCACATTTGCAAAAGGATCCACGTGTTAGTTTGCTTTTTTAATCAACATTTAGCCAGTGCATGCTGATTAAGAATAAAAGTGCAACCAGTCTAAGAATATTTAGTACTTTCCCTCTTTTTCTTATAGCCTAATCTTAAACAGGTTTATTCAGAAATAAGTCCCACTGAACTCAATACTGCCTATGAATGAGATCACACAAGCATACCACATCACTGTACGATACCATTTCACATGTGCACTTTTCAAGAAGGTAGGAAGAAGAGCATCTATGAGCTAATAATAAAACAACTGGCATGGATGCTGGAAAAAGGAATACCTGAGCTGAGTAAACAAACCAGAATGGTTCTGCTAAGTTTGCATTATCAATCACTCTCCTTCTTTACTGTTTGATTATTGCCACAAAATGATTCCCTCTGCCCTCATACAGGCAGGAAGTTATTATTTCAAAGAGATCCTACAGAAATTGCTTAATCAAAACCCACCATAAGGCTGTCTTGGTGTTTTATAACAGCATCAGACACTTTTCAGATAATAATCCATTTGAAATGAAGTCACTTCTTGTGTTACAGGAAAAACCCACTAGGTCAAACCTTACACCAAATCCACAGTTAGGAGCTTTTCGGATGATTTGAAAAGGATTTTGCTTACCATTTCAGCCTTTTATATACAGATGCTTTATTCCTTATGGCGTATGCTCTTCCATTATGATATATTCTTCTGGCTTCATTCACAAAAGGCAACAGCAGTGGAAGCATTGATCTAAACGTCACCTTTTGTGTTGGTGCTGGTTCTGTAAGATTAAGGTGCACGTAAGTAGGGATTAATCCTATTATGTATGAAAGTATTGTTTTCCTTGCATGTCCAGCATCAAATTCATTCTGCACAGGCTTTCATCCTGACCTGTTCTGTGTGGAACTGGAAAATATGCCATTTCATTCAGAAAGAGAAGATAACACTTTGATTGTGGACTGAGATAATCACATAGAGAGCGACGTCTCTCTCTCTCTCTCTCTCTCTCTCTCTCTCTCTCTCTCTCTCTCTCTCTCACACACACACACACACACACACACACACACACCCTAGCACCATAGTTGTGTCTATTATGTTCTGTTTCACAACAAGCTTCTCTCTTTCTCTCTAGTTGTGAGGATTTGAATGCAAAGAAGACAAGAAATCCTGAAACCTTAATGGGAAAGTAGGATTTCTTTAACCTGCAAGAACCCTGAAAGCTTTAAAAGCTAGGCTGAGAGTAGGGATGGGTTAGAAGTTCAGTTCAGTTTGCATTTAAGGTGAACTTATCTGATTCACACTTTCTAAAACAATACATGAAGTGAAGCAGGGGGAAAAATGCACTTCACTTAATTTTGCAATGCAGATTTTCCAGGCAAGCAATGTGCACAAAAATGCATATATTAGTGAATGGTGCTCCAGGCCCCTTCCAATTCTATAATTCTATGATTCTAAATAGCATGCAAAAATGCATCATGTTACAGAAAACTGGTGTACAGAAATGTGCATATTAGGGGAGGCTGTAAGATCTGAGGCTGCTGATCAGACTCTTGGGTTGAGGTATTGTTTGGGGGGGGTTACTGAGGGGAGGGTTGTTGCTGTTGGTTTTCTTGTATCTTTATTTTTGGATCTTGTGATTTATATGGAAATTGTTCAGTTTCATTGTATATTTTAGTGTTTTGTTCATTGTTTATGACTACTTTTGTTACTTTGTAATTTTGTGATTGTTTTTTTTCATGTTGCAAGCCACCTTGAGCATGGTTTGAACTGTGGAAAGGCGGCACACAGATAACACGATCTGTGTGCGAATTCACATGAGGATATTGGGTTAAAGCAAAAATGCAAAGTCATATGGGAATATGGAGAACTGAATTGAAGAATGGGAAAACAAGAAACTGAAAGTGACAGATTTCCCCTTGTTGACCCAGCCTCTTCTGTAATAGTCATGTTCTAGTTGAGTTATGGAAGATTCTGACCCGAGCTACCTGATTTTACAGTTATGTCCAGGAAAAAAACAGGGAATATTTGTGGTAGGCACAGCAATTTGTATTACAGGTTGGGGGGGGGGGAGAGAATGAAGTAACCTTACACAACTTTCTTCACCCATGTCCACTAGAAGTTAGGGCTGGGGGTTTTCCCCTTTGGTGATTTGGAGAGAGCCAAGCTAAATGAGATGCTATGTGTCAGCCTGATTTTTGTTCTTTAAATAGTAGTCATGAGGACTCCAATGAATCATAGAATCATGATTGTACACAAAATAATGTGTATGAAAATGCATATACTAAGGCATCCTTAGCTAGCAGGACCAGTGGTCAGAGCTGTAGACCAACAACAGGTGGAGACCAAAGTTTGAGAAACACTGTGCTGAGGTAAAGTGTCCATAAAAATGCATTTATTAGTGAATATAATGCACAAATAAAACTTTCTATGTGGGGAAATTTGAAAAAAAATGTGCATATTAGGCAAAAAAATCATGCAAAATTGTGTATATTCAGAGAAACTGGCAATAAGATGCTGACTGATTTTCATGAGGACTTAAAAAAACCCCAACCTCACCCTGATGTGTAAATGTGGAGAACTGAACTTAAGATTTGAAAAATGAGAAACTGAGAGAAACCAAAATGGACAGATTTGTCTATCCCTAGTAATCACTCATTCCCCACCAGCATGCTCTAGCATTCAACACACAATGCTTCCATTAATTAGCAGAGGTTGGGGGGGGGGACAGAAGGACAGAAAGCTCTCAACATACAGCTCTCAATCATTTAGAAACTAATTGCAAATGAGTTATTTTCCTCCACTGGCAGAAAAACAAAGTGATGCTGACAATCTCAGTAAACTTATAGGGAAGGAAGAAGGCATGAGTTATGTATTTAGAACTTTTGCTAATCAGCAACATTGATATCCCAGGACATTATGTAACAGGATTAGGGCTGGTTGCCATTTCCTTGATTATTCCGTTATTGATCAGTACACTCATGCCATTTGCTACCAATGGGAAAATGCAATGAAAAGTGTGAGGTGAACAAATGACTAACAGAAACATGTATAAACACCCTACAAGCAAATCAGGATGCGTGCTCATTTTTTAATATCCTCCTGGCAAAGAAATCAGAATATAACCAGAAGCAGTCAGTGGGGCAGAGCAGGGTGGTGTGGCGTTGCTCACCTGGCTTCCCAAAATAGAGGTTGCTACTGCGAGATGAGCGCCACAACCCCAGAGTCGTCCGTGACTGGACCTAATGGTCAGGGGTCCCTTTACCTTTTTATTGGTATCTGATAGGGATATGGGAAGGGGTGCGACAGCAGAGAGGTCAGTTTGGTGCTGGCACAGTGGCAGAGCCAATCCAATACTTATTCTGCTGTGCCTCCATTGCATCCCTGCTTCCTCACCTAGCCCTGACCCCTCTCCCTCTCAGTTACCAACAGTGACCCCCACACTGGGAAACCAGGTGAGCAACACTGCCCTACCCCATTCTGCTCTGCCAATCACTACCAGATTAATTCTAACCCTTACATAAGCTTTGCCCAGTAAATAGGTCATCTGGATGATCCCTAAGTGCATTAGTGATTTCCATGAGATCGTACACATTGTTACTACAAAGATATTTCTGATGCAATTCATGAAACTGAAATCCAAGTCAATTTGTTTCAGACCTCAGAAATAGTCAATTTACACTGCAATTCCATGGAAGTCCCAATGTGTTCGTAGCAGTAGGTATGTTTAAGATTGCACCCTTAAGTGTAAGTGTACAATCTTGGAATCCCACCAGCTTCATGCGACTTTATTCAGCTAGTGGCATGATAGCAGTTTTAAACTGAATATTATAAATCCCAAGAGTTATGCTGCAAGGAATGCAGAGTAATAATAAAAAAGTCATATAGTATTTGCAAATGCCTGAAGGTTAATTGCAATATGGGACTATGTTTTTATTTAATAAATATGTAGGCAAAAAGATAATTTTTCCTGTGGAGCATTTTTCAAGTTTATTGCCATGCTACCACAATAAATACTCCATGGCTTTTTCTGGGGTGGGAAAAAAACTTTCAGGCAGAAAAGGCCAGCCACTGAATCATGTAGCAAAAATAGCAGCCATTAGTTGCTTTGCATGTTAAAGCAGTAAAAATATATTACCAAATAGAAATGAATTTTGAGTATATTAAACACTGGAAGACTGTGATGAGTTGATAAATGATAGAAATGATTTCATATTGACCACAGCTTAAAAGCTCATAAAAGAGCTTTTATGAGCAATAAATCCTAAAGCATAAAGCAGGTGGAGACAAAGACAGAGCCCACAGAAATCATGGGAAACCTATATTGTACTTCCAGACAAGAGGCTTATCTACACTTCTTTTTAGCCATTTTTTGAAAATGCAGCTTTACTTTACAGTATTCTGCCTATTAGATCCAGCTGCCTGCTTGCTAAAAGCTACAGAATGTTTTGCTTTCCAAGCTATTAATTAAAAGCACTTATCATTACAAAACTCAATAAGAATGCCTTGCCATCTGATTAGTAATTAATCACCATTAGTAATAGCAAATAAATGTCATTCTATTGCACCTTGTTTTTGCTCAATTATTCTCGTAGGTATTAGGTAGGATTTGAGTATATATTTAAATTTGATTTGGTTTTGTAATAGATCACAGCTACATGGTGGGAGTGATTCAGAATAAAATTAGTTGTGATTAATATTGCAATCGTGGAGCGCTGATATGGATCTTATACCAGTCATAGGGTTGGGTCAAGACTGGTCCTACAATGGTCCCTGGGAAGGTGTCCTGAAGAATGTTTTAGAATACCACTTCTGAGGGTAGACAACTTGGTCTGACCTTGGAAGAAGATATGTGGCCTTCTCTCTGCTGTGGCAGAAACCTCAGTCACCCTTCCCTTGCCAATGATCCATTGGGGGGGGGGGGTTTAGACTCTCTAAGTGATGAATATCAGGGTGCACGTGATACAACTGTACCAGGAAGTAGCATGAGCCCAGCAAGGCACTGGCAAATGATGGTTTGTTTTCCTTTGGTTTTCCTCTCTCCCGTTCTAGATTACCATCTTCATTAGTTAAACTGAGTCTAGCTACAACCCACAATCAATGGTGCATAGAAACATGGTTAGGACCAGGTTTTAAGGCCCATTGGAAATATAAAACTGATTTAAAATCAAACCAAACTTCTGTATTGCAGTGTTGCTGCTCTCAGCAGCTTTTGGTGGTGATATACATAAGAGAGACAGGATAGAAATTAAAATAACAAATGAACAATAAGAATAAATAAATTCTATTTGCCCATGCATGTTTGTACCCCACTTTTCGCCAGAGGTTTCATAGAGGCAAGATATTCTAGGATGGATTTCCCCCCACTCAGATCTCCTTTGAGTCCTCCACCACCCCCTGCTATACACTCCTTTTTTCAAGCACCATGGAAAAGGTTAAGTGTAAGTACATCTTTCTATATTGGAAAGAAATGAAGTTTAAAAAGCACAGAACAGATGCCTCCGCAATCCATTCACCAGAAAATAAAATGCATACAGGATCTTGGACAGGGATTTTCACACTTTCTTATAATGCCTCTCATTCAGCTAAAGAAATAATAATTTAAACAGCAATCTGAACTTGTTCAAACCATAATCTCTTGCCATTAAATTCAGAATTGAGCTAAACCTTTTCATTTTTTGCTTTTCTTTGGCTGGAGTTGAATTCCAGGCTAATTTAATAGCATTCAGTTCCTATTAGTCATGACTAACTTCACAATAACTTCAGTAGAACCCTCAGTCCAAGTAACATAGTCTGGACCCAACCCATTGTGGCAGTATAAAGTGAATTTTATTTTCATTTTCAAAAATTACTTGCCACCACATCAATAAGAGGATTATGGGCAGCAGGGGATATTAGTTTTTCTGGTTCTGTAAATTTTATTGCATTTAGCTAACTACTGAAACTAAACCTCCATTCAGAC
This sequence comes from Podarcis muralis, assembly GCF_964188315.1. Classification (NCBI taxonomy): domain Eukaryota; kingdom Metazoa; phylum Chordata; class Lepidosauria; order Squamata; family Lacertidae; genus Podarcis; species Podarcis muralis. The sequence goes on along the minus strand of NC_135656.1, from coordinate 63,742,379 downwards.
ATTGGAATCCATCTTGCAGGGATGAGTTTGCTATTTCTGCCCCCTATTGCCAGCACCCTTCATGAACCAGAGGCATAACTCCTGAATTGGGGAGCCTCCCCCCCCCCCAGTCCTGTAGACTTACAACCTTGCATGATTTAGAACCTTGAGAGGAATGGGCTTCCGACTGAAGATGATTGCTTATGACTCAGTAAGGTGATGAAGATGGTAATGGGCAGGACAGAGCTAGCCTGCTCACCCCTCCTCTCTCTCAAATGATTCTGATCACATGTGGGATGGGGGAGCACCCCAATGGAATTAGAGCTCACATCTTTGGTAGGACAATGTTCATGGAACATTGTCATTCTTCATACATGCAGTTTTAGAATATATTTGATATGGTGCTTCTTATTGCTCTCCCTTCTTCTGTTCCTTATCAATTTGGGGGGTTGTTTTACTTGGCTTTCGGCGGTTGGTCTGAGTGATTTTGAATACTTTTGCACATTCAAATTTCAAATTCAAAATCCTTTATTAGGCATAGCATACCACACATTATCAAACAAGCATCATATACAGACTGTATAAAATACGGGCTCAGCGAACACAGTTTATCCCAGTCCTATTCTTAACTCCAAAAAATAAATTGATGTACATAGATAAAATAATACAACACAGCAACATCACCTACCATTAAAAACCACTAAGTCTCTTTATCATGGCCCATTCTTTCTTCATGGACAGCACTTAAAAATTCAGCCACTATTAAAGTAATTTGATCATCGTTGTCCACCAGTAGGTCCTGAACAGTTGGTTGTGTAAAAGTCTGTCTATTAAATTTTAGGGCCTCAAATAATTGTCTTCTGGCATAACTGCCAAAATCACAGGAAAAGAATATATGCTCTAGAGTATCGAGTTCCTGTTTTCTGCATTTGCAGAGATGCTCTGATTCTGGGATAGCTAAGTATCTTCCTCTCACTACCACCGAGGGAAAGATGTTAAATCTGGCCAACATAAACAGCCTACACGATTCATGTTTCTTCAGATTTGTCATGTATCCCTTTTGGAAATCTCTACACAAAGGGAGATTTAAGTGGATAGGAGAGCAGGTGCTGTGCTTTGCAACCTCAAGCATGGCGAGAAAACTTTTTCCTGTAAGAGTCTTCCTGATAATTTCCCATGTATCTTTGGGATCAGAGATTTCAAAGTCAGTTAGAGTGAGCCCTATCGAATCCAGTTTTCTCCTGCAAGTCAATGATAGATTGTAGATTGCACTATCACTTAAAAGATCATAAAGTAGAGAATTAGGGGATAGGGCTCTATAATGGAGGAAGATCCAATATTTCAAGGTCCTCAGCCATGCTCTTACTGATAAAGGCAATATTCCCAGCTCACAACATATTGTTTCATATTTTACAGAGTTTGCAAGTCCTAATAATAACCTCAGAAGGGATGCGTGGAATTTATCCAACCTCTTGAGGTCACCTGAAATCCACACTGGTAACTTTTGCACATTCTACACATGTGATGCCCCTTTCCCTGAGTTCATTGACTTTATCCTGTTAATAAGATTCTGTGTGACGCTAGGGGTGTGGAGCACAAATTGGCACAATAAACCTCTGGTTCTTTCTGAGCTAATGGACTGCTGGAGGAGGTGAAGATCCCAGTTCGCTGACAGTCATTTTCAAAGTACCAGAAAATGGCTTTCTTGGCTTCTCTCTGTTTCTCCTGGCGTTCAGAGTTCTCTCTCTTTCTAAGACTTTTTGACAGCACTTTAGTAATTAAAAGGGTAGCTTTCTTAATAAGCCTTATTTCACTGCAAATCAATGGTAGCCTAAGCAAGAAATAGTATAGCTTACATCAATACATGATGTCCTTTCTTTTGAAAGCTCCAGAGCTGATGAACACACACACAGGGTTACCAAAGAACCCACCCACTCCCCATTTCTGGTGCCAAGCTGATGTCCATGGATTAAAAACAAAGAAACAAACTAAACTCCATATATATAACACCAGTGGTTCTGGCAAGCAAAGGAGTTCAAATTCAATGTTGCCATGAGCCTTCAGCATGCTTGCTTTGTCTGGTTACCTATATGGGCGTAACACCCCTATTTTCTTGCTTGCACATGTTGCAGAACTGGACATTTGTGCATGTTATGGACTGGACAAGATTCCATCGGAAGAACTTTCTGATAGCAAGAGCTGTTCAACAGTGGAACAGACTCCCATGAGAGGTGGTGGACTCTCCTTCCATGAAGGTTTTTAAGCAGAGGTTGAATGGCCATCTGTCATGCATGATTTAGCTGAGATGCCTGCATTGCAGAGGGTTGGGCTGGAAGATGACGCTTCGGGTCCCTTCCAACTCTACAATTCTAGGAGTTGCTAACTTAGTGCCTCCAGATGTTGCTGCACTGTAAGTTCAATCAGCCCCTGCTAGCATGACCAATAGTCAGGAATAAGGGAAACTGAAGTCCAACAATGTCTGATTATCTCTGCAATATCCTTAACTGTACACTACAGGTGATCTTAACTGCACACTGCACAGTATTCCAAATGTGGCCATGCTTGTTTTTCTATATGTTGTTTTATCTTTAACAATACTTTCCACCAGTTTTTCCAGGACAGACTGTTTTTCACTGATGTTGTTAGATCCATTCCTACAGCAATGTTTCCTGACTTTTTCTCCTCCAATTACCAGCTGAGAGGAGACTGTTCTTTGGAAGTAGATGAAATGGGAATTAATGTTAAAAGACCATCCAGAAAGTCTGTCACTAAGATGTTATGTAAGTAACAAATTTGTGCTTTGCATTATGAATGAATGTGAGGCAGGCCAATGTACGATAATGTATTTTAGGATAAGGTTACCAGACGTCCCTAATTCCCGGGGACAGTCAAACGTGGCAATCCCTATTTGCATTGCCTCCCTGCACTTTTAATCAGAGATGCAGAGTATGTATGTGCAGTGTATTTCAGGAACCGAGTCCGCAACCCTGTACTACTAACCAAGGAGTAAGTCCCATCTAATTCAATGAGGTTCATTGTTTAGTACAAGGGTAGTCAACCTTTTTATACCTACCACCCACTAATGTATCTTTCTTGATGGTAAAATTTCCTTACCGTCCACCAGTGTTCAATGGAAGGAAGATTCAGCTTGTGCCATAGAGCCCCCTACCACCCACCTAGAATCCTGAAATGCCCACTAGTGGGCGGTAGGGACCAGGTTGACAATCCCTGGCTTAGTAGATGTGCATTGGGTTGCCCTGAACTTTCCACTTCTGCTTGTGATTAATTTGGAAAAAGGACTCGGAAGCTTCCATGCAATTACAGCCACCATGAACTGTACAAAGCAATTTTAACCTCTTTCATACATGAATAATTATTACTTTAGCAACAGCAGCAATAGTGTCACTATATCTTGCCCAAGGCAACCCAAAGTGACTTACAACCAATGAATACATCTGGAAAGCATTATGCATGTGTCTGTCTTGATACCATTAGGTGCAAGACTCCTTTAGGACTCTTGCACCTGTGGGTGAGATAGATCTGGTGTCTATGCAGGCACAGGACTGATTTTTTTTCCAGATCTACATGTAGGCCAAGCTCAGCCACAGATACAGGAGTCCTGAGAGAGTCTTGCATCTCGTAGTTACATTATGCGGCAGATGCTAAAATAGGGATGGTGGAGAATCTTAATTCAGTTTCCACTTAAATGTGATTCACACTTCCCAAAACAATATGCTGTCATCTGGCGGCTAAGTAATATGTACATAAAAGCACGCAGCATGGTAAAGTGTGCATAAAAGGCATATATTTGTGAAAACAATATCCAAAGTGCATTATGTTAGGGAAAATGTTCATACTAAGATAAATTTGCATAACATGCTGATGAATTTTCATGATGAGTTCTTTTTAAATCACAAGCTGATGTGGGAATGTGGGTAACTGAACTTAATATTAATAAAAAGAGAAGAAAAAGAACGTCGAGAGACCAAAATTGACAGATTTGCCCATTCCTCTGATAGAATAATAAAATGTCCCATGAGAAGCAGTGCCAGACCTTCAGTTTATACAGCCCCATCCAAATTTGTACTGGCAATGGCTTGTCTAGAGTTCACTTATTCTAAGTAGAATGTTCAATAAGAACCAGTCAAGTATTTATTTCTACTTGTAAAATAACACACTGATTTAAAATATATATCAATGACATACTGAAGCCTGATATCAGTGTAGAATCAAACTTTACTTGTAAGCTAACTTCATCTTGTATGAGCAAAACAGAAAAGAGGAATGTAAATGTTACAAATGGGGGAAAAAATGATATTTCTGTTTGATTAAAGTGGGAAGCTATCTGAAGTATTCATTTGCTTTCTTAAATCACCTGGTTTGATGCAGTGAAATAACAGCCTATATGTCTTGCTCTTCCCTCATTCTTCTCTCTCTGACAGTTGTCCTAGTAATCGTTTTCGGCATATGCTGGGCTCCGTTCCACACAGACCGACTCTTCTACAGCTTTGTCGTAAACTGGACAGAACCTCTTGCCAATATGTTCAACTTAATCCATGTGGTGTCAGGTAACTTTCTCTTTGTCTCACAGTTTGTTCAGCACAAGCAAAGTGTCCCAAAAGAAAACTCTGGTGGTTATGTTCAGTCAGAATGACATAAAATGACCCTCTGATAAACCAATGAAAACCATCATTCAATAAACTGAGACTTGGAAAGAATGTTCTCCAGTGAACATCAACTGCTGAATGAAAATGTGTTTTCTTCCTCCCTTCCACACTACAAAGGGCCGTGGGTGAGGCAAAAGGCAGTAGCAGACAGTGGGGTGAAGTGGGGTGCTCACCTGACCTCTGGTCACCCGTGTTGCTGCTGCATACCAGGGCAGAGAGGTGGTGTGGTGGCAGGGTTGGTGCAGTGCAAATGCACTAACCAGAGCACAGAATTGGCTCCTCTGGTACATTTCCAATGGGCTATCTGAGTATGCAGCAGTGATGCAGGTGACTGAAGTCAGGGCGGACTTTGGTCTTTCAAATTTCAGCAGCGCCCTGTGCGAGGTCAAAATTCAGTGCTTGCCCCATCTCTTGTTTTCCATTTTGCTCTATCCATTGCTCAGGCTCCATGCTCAGTGCAGCAGAACCGGTCATGCTGCCCTAAACCCCCCTCTGCTGAAGGTCAGATGATTGCCACCACTCCACTGTCCACGACTGGATGAAGGTTCTAGCCTTTCTTCCTCCAAAGTCTGTGCTCTTGTGCTATTGTAGGTGGGGGAAGCATTATATTGCAGATCAATACAAATACTCTCCCTCTCCCTCCGTCCTTGATAGCTTAGATGTGACTTAAAGACCCATAATATAAATCTGTGCTAAGGTTCACAAAACAGAGAAGGTGCAAAGGTGCCACAATGGGATGACTTCTTAAGGCCATCGTGACCCACACTCAGCATTTTTACTCGTAAAAATAAGCAAAACCCATTATTATTGCTACTAGACCATCTCTAATATAGATGGGGTAATAAACAAAATGTTCTCTTTGCTGATTTCTCAGCCAAGCAAGGAATCTCATTAGAAAGTACAAGGAAGAAATAGATCGTTGATAGATGATAGATAGATAGATTGATTGATTGATTGATTGATTGATTGATAGATGATTGATTGATTGATAGATAGATGATAGATAGATAGATAGATGATAGATAGATAGATAGATGATAGATAGATAGATAGATAGATAGATAGATAGATGATAGATATAGATATAGATAGATAGATGATAGATAGATGATGATAGATAGATGATGATAGATAGATGATAGATAGATAGATAGATAGATAGATAGATAGATAGATAGATAGATAGATGATAGATAGATAGATGATAGATAGATGATAGATAGATAGATAGATGATAGATGATAGATAGATGATATAGATGATAGATAGATAGATAGATAGATAGATAGATAGATAGATAGATAGATGATAGATAGATAGATAGATAGATGATAGATAGATAGATAGATAGATGATAGATATAGATAGATGATAGATATAGATAGATGATAGATATAGATAGATGATAGATAGATGATATAGATGATAGATAGATAGATATAGATAGATAGATGATAGATAGATAGATAGATAGATAGATAGATAGATAGATAGATTATAGAAATTCTTGTTGTAGGTCCAAGGGTTTATAAGCACCTAATTATATTACTGCTGCAGACACAATGCAAATACATAGGGTGCAATAACCACTGGCCGAGCAAATCTGGTATTTAGTGGAAGTCCATTATGATGGCTGAATACCAGATACACCACAACCATGACAGATGAACCCTGTCCGTGCTTCTTGCTTGTCTGAATGGAGGATAGAGTGCTGTGTGTAACAAAGCATTCATTGCTCCTCGCACTTTTGCCTCTGGCCCCAGTCATTGCTGGCATATGAGAAGAGGGGGGCGGGAAAGGTTGCTCAGAAGGAAATGTGGCTCTTGAAGCTTCCCCACTCCAGCTTTAAATCACACACACATACTGCTTAATTTATATATAATTAGGCAGACCTGTCTTTGAAAGACACAGGTTTGCTATCAGCTGTCATGTGGTAATTTAGGTTGGTCCCAAGGTGTAGCAGATCATTTTCTTACAAGCTTTGAACATAACAGCTCCTTTCCCTTAACTGCTTTGTATTCAGACTGGAGCACTGTAATCTCTTTGACAGCACTGCAATAATTTTTGTCTTGGAGAACAAGTGCAGCTAATATATCTAAAAAACATTGCCTTTAATTAGGCAGAAACAGGGCCTGTAAATGCACTACCTGATAAGACTAGCCTTGCTCCTGTCAGCCAGTTAAGCTGAGCAGAGGAACTATAGCTCACAAGTTGTCTCCCTGTTTCTTTCTGCTGTTTCCCCTCTCCTAGGCATTTTCTTCTATCTGAGTTCTGCTGTTAACCCTATAATCTACAATTTGCTGTCCAGGCGTTTTAGGATGGCTTTCCTGAGTGTCATCTTTCCTCAGTGCAAACACTGGCACCCCAGACACACTACCAGTCGCCTCCCATCCCAGCGGAGCATCTTCATGCTTGGGGAACTCAATGTTGCAGGGTCTGCAGAAGAAAGAAGCCACCCATATCCGCAGAGGTCGTCTGTCTGCAGCTCTCACCTGTCTGGCGGTCTGTGACTAATGTGACCTTTGGATGTCCTCCCAGCCGCACGGGAGCTACTTATCCATGACCAGCTCTTGCACAGCTGAAAGATCATATGAATGACCCAAGCATGTGTTTCTTTCCTGTGAAATTGGCGCAGGTACCAGGAGGAGCAGGGCCTGTTCCATGGGAGAGGCTACACAATCAGGCCCCATCCACATGGTTTCCCAGCTGTGCAGGAGATGCTCGTGCATCAGGGCACCTTGTTGGATGCTGAAAGATGAGGCCCACGTGAGAGATGTGAGGAGAAATAGAAATTACACTTCCTTTTGAGGAGACTGGGGGCTTTGGGGAGCACCCTTTCAGCCTACAAATTGTCTTTCTGTTGGTGTTCATTTTACAGCCTTCCCGGGTATCTATACTTCCAGAAAGTCCTCTGATGGCCTCATCTGGGCTTTCCTGAAAGTGTAAGAAGCTAGAGGAGGCACCGACTATGTCTTTGACAGTTGTTCACTATTATTTTTCCTTTTAAAGAAATCAGTGCAGAAAGTGAGAGTGTTTTTTAAGAAAGGAATGAATAAATAAATGGAAGCTGTTCCCTTAAAAACAAAACCAGCAAGAGCACCAGTCTCAGACACCCGGTAGCCACTCTCTGCAACTTCTGGTGCTTTAGTTAATTCCCAGGGGAAAGGCATCATGAGGTAATTCATGCCATGGAGATCAAGGAGCACCAGCATCCAGAGAGGTTAGAGACTGCGGGAAGAAAGATTGAATAGAAAAAAGGTAAAAAGATAAAAGACCCCCCTGGACGGTTAAGTCCAGTCAAAGGCAACTATGGGGTTGCGGCACTCATCTCGCCTTCAGGCCAAGGGAGCCGGCGTTTGTCCACAGACAGCTTTCTGGGTCATGACTAAACCTCTACTGGTGCAATGGGACACCGTGACGGAAACCAGAGCACACGGAAACGCTGTTTACCTTCCTGCCGCAGCAGTACCTATTTATCTACTCGCACTGGCATGCTTTCAGACTGCTAGGTTGGCAGGAGCTGGGACAGAGCAATGGGAGCTCACCCTAACACGGGGATTTGAAACGCCAACCACAGTGGTAGACCACAGAGTAGACCAGTGTTTCCCAACCTTGGGCCTCCAGCTGTTTTTGGACTACAACTCCCATCATCCCTAGCTAGCAAGACCAGTGGTCAGGGATGATGGGAATTGTAGTTCAAAAACAGCTGGAGGCACAAGGTTGGGAAACACTGGAGTAGACCACAGTGCTACCCACATCCCTATTGAATAGAAATAAATATATATGCACAGCACCTTCAGCCAGCTTGCAACAGTAAGGTAAGCTCAGTCCTGCATTCACCAGTGTTATAAATACAAACTAAAGACATTCTAAAGCACCCTGATAATGGGGCAGAAGCTTCTTTCATGGGAGAAAATCAACATTTCAAGAGATCAGAGGACATTTTTGAGCACTGTATGAAACTTTATTCATTACACTACAATGACTGTCTCATTCCCTTATCCATATTCAGTAATTATTGTGATTCAAATCTCTCCCTTGCTTATTTTTTTTTTTAATTTAAAACATTCCTAAACTGTCCACCATCCTTTCAGGAAACCAAGGTTGGGGTACAACATGTTCCAATACAACTAACAATAATAAAGCAACTGATAAGGTCACGTGATCAATTAAAATTTATGATAAGTTCATTTGCCTGGGTAAATAAAAATCTTCTTTGTCTGGTAGCTAAAAGATTGCAGGGTAGATACTGGTAACAGTGGCAGAGTTAGCTGCATGGGGGCCCGGAACGGTGGCCATGCCGTGCACCCGGGGGGGGGGGGGCGAGCCGTGGGGGAGGGGGATCCACCACACAGGGTGATTCATGGAGTGATTGGAAGTGGCGGCGGGGTGATTCGCCAGCCGGGGCAATCCATCACAATCCATTGGGTGGGGCGATCCACCGCACAGGGCAATTGGCAGCAGGACGATACACCAAGCACGGGGGCGGCGGGGCAAGCCCCCCGCGGTGTGCTTTTTTGTCACCCCTCTCACGGATGGCACCCGGGGCAAACCGCCCCCACCTTCCTAGGCCCCTGGATGGAAAAAATCTCTTTAAGCAAGCTCTTTAGAAATCTCCAGAGACGCCAGAGCTCAAAGAGCCCTCTCCCCTTTGGGGTAGAATAGTATATGCAGTATAGGAGGTGCCTGGGGAAGAGCCTCAGCTGAAGATCTAAAGGCAAATTCAGACTGAGGTGGGAAGGGGAGTTCCTTCAGGTATGTGGATTAGTTAAAACTCAGGTTTAGTTTGCCTAAATGAATAAACAACATGCTACAACTCCCCATGGAAAAAGAAGCATTAGATGGACAGAAAGAATTTGTTCTGATTTGCATATTTGCTACAGTCAAATGCATTCCCATTAATATTAATTTTTTCAGTCAGGCAGAGTAGGGAGAAGTCATGTGAATACAGAGCACAGAGTCCCAGACTTACAATGCAATATGAAGCATGTTTTCCCACTGTATTCATTGGGATTTTCTTCAAGGTACATAACAAGTTTGCACACTTTTAGATTTGGGTCTACTGTGTCAATTGAGAGATGAGACTATCACCGGCTCTACAAATTCTGGTATTGTATATTCACCTATTTTATCTTTTGTGGAATGAGCATAATTAGTTCTTTGGTATTGTTTGTTCTTGTGGTTCTGATAGCATAGTACCAGTCCAGATACAAGTGTGGCATTTATGTGTGTAATGTCAACAGGCAAATCTGTGACATGTCAAACTCCAACATGTGGTAAGGAATGGAAGATCTTCTCACTAGTCATGTGTAAGGTGTTTTTCTCACTGAACAGAGTCCTGGTAAATGTAGATAAATTGGATGCATCAAAACAAAACTCAGAGGTTGTGTTCCTTCTCTTTCTTCTCTACTGTTCAGAGAAGGAAGAACATCTTGTTCAAATTACAGTGATCCCTCTATCATATGCATCCCATAATTTCTAGGTTATTCACAAGGAAAATCAAATGGAATTGAAGTATACTCTTGAAATGGTCAAATTGCCACATATTAACCCATACATATACATATATTTGAATGTTGAGATTTCCATAGTATCTACACATGGGCATATATCTTACTAATACATAGCTCAGTGTTTATCAGAGAAAAGATTAAACTTATGTATTCAGAAATGCTGCTTCACCAGTTCAGCTAAAGGGCAACAAGTTCAAACAAATGTGAAACTCTACTTCCAATTCACACAAAATAACAGTGCACTATTAAAATACCTCTTGAGATAAACATAGATCCTAATAATCACTGGACACTTTACTTCTCCCTGCAGACACTGGCAAATCCTTGACTACCCCCAAGTGGAGAAATATATAAGTTCAGTTATTTACATTTATATCCATTTTAACCTATTCCTTCCTTCAATCATTAACATTCTCTTTTTTAAAATCACAATTTCATTGTGAATTACTATTTATGTGACTTTTTATACCTTTAAATGTTTTGCTAACTCGCAATCTGATAGGCGATTTGGAGTTGCAGACACCAAGGCTTCTCAAAATTACACTATCCCAGTGACTTGGGAGCACTGGCAACATTTTGAATGATAACTTGTGAATGGACCCTTCCATCCTAAGCAGTCAAATGGATACAGTTTACCAGGAAGGGCTACGCTTTGGGTTTCACTGGAAAAAAACGATGCTCATTATTTTCTCAGTAGCAGGAGAAGAACAGTTGCTATGAGTTCCAGACTTCTACAGCTCTTTGGTACATATCTAGTGGAATATTTAAAAATAATGTATGACTGATTGCATGCATAAAATCTCACCAAACAGCAGCCCAGCATTCATCACAATGGATACCCACTGGTGCTTTAGCTATGCTAGGATCACAGGATAGATAGAATCTTTATTTGCATCAGTCACTAAAGGTAAAGGTAAAGGTACCCCTGCCCGTACGGGCCAGTCTTGACAGACTCTAGGGTTGTGCGCCCATCTCACTCAAGAGGCCGGGGGCAGCGCTGTCCGGAGACACTTCCGGGTCATGTGGCCAGAGTGACAAAGCTGCATCTGGTGAGCCAGAGCCGCACACGGAAACGCCGTTTACCTTCCCGCTAGTAAGCGGTCCCTATTTATCTACTTGCACCCGGGGGTGCTTTCGAACTGCTAGGTTGGCAGGCGCTGGGACCGAGCAATGGGAGCGCACCCTGCCGCAGGGATTCGAACCGCCGACCTTTCGATCGGCAAGCCCTAGGCTCTGAGGCTTTTACCCACACTGCCACCCGCGTCCCTAGCCACAGTCACTAGCCACAGCAGTAAAATAAAATACAATGTACTGAGGATAGAGCTAAATGCTTAGCTATACAAAGTACATTCTAAAGGTTAACACCACAGGATTAAAAAGGAGGGAGCAGGGTTAGGTGCCCCAGTTCTATTTTCCATCTCCCTTATATTTTTTATCCCTCCCTCCCAAAGAAACAAAGGACAACAAGCCACAAGAAGATTGTTTTAAAAATCATTTTATTTTCAAATAAATAAATAAGAAACCAAGTATCCTCTCAACTATTAATTTCAAAGTTGCCCGAAACAATGTTTTTCACCCACCCAATGCCTTGGTGAACGGGAAGGTTTTAAAATTCTGCCTAAGTTTCCTGAAGATTATTTTTTTTAAATGCGAATCCCTGCAGAAATGTGGAGAATTGAAGCTAAGTTTGGAAAAAGGAGAAACAGAGAGAAGTGAAACTGACAGATTCATAGCAAAGAAATCTGAGGGATGGCAGGAGTACACAACAAGTTGCAGAGCCCCACAGAATGCAAACGTGGAACCCACCCACTGGTTTGAAAATGACACACAATTCACACAGCCAGTAGCATCAACCAGCCAACTGCTTCAGTACAACACATTCTGCAATGGGAACCTGAGACATCTGTGATAGACCTCTGAGCATAGTTCTGATAGGCTCCTTCTTTTGGAGATTACTCAGTGTAGTAGTCCATGGCTGGCAAAGAAGCCAGCTGGCAAGCGAAATGGCACCCATCCAGGCATCAGACCCCACCTTAGTGTTTCATCAAAAGTCAGCTGCTTTAAGGAGTTGGCAGCATCACAGATCTTCCAGTGCCTAAAATATTTCCCCCTCCCCCTCCTGCCAGAGTTCAACATTGTAAAATACTGCTTTTTTCTGTGTGATTGATCATAAGCCACTGTGGTTTTTGAACTGTCTGGCCTGCGCAGGAGCATGAAAACAACGGGTATGTGGAAATGTCAGAAAGCCTATAGCAGTTTGACAGTTCAGTCTCTATTTGATCTGACAGCACCTTTCATAGCAAACCTCTGGTGAACCTAAGCACACCATGGTTGGGAATGCTCTACTGGGAAAGAAAGAGAATGGCTTGGCTCTGTAGTGTCATAGTGGAAGAAAGGGATTCAGCATAGAGGAGCTGATGGATTTCTCCTGAGCCAAGCTCAAAAACTAGCTTAGGGGACTCTGTAGTAGCCAGCAGGGTTGCACAGGTGGGGGGGCTGCACTGCTAATCTGGCTTCCCAATGGTGTGCATTGCTGCCTGTTATCGAGAGGAAGAGGGGCAAGAGAGTGGGGAGATCAGTGTGGTGCAATTGCTGGGCTCCCTAATAGTTTCCTCAGAAAAATCTCTTCTAAGCCATTTCAGTTCAGCTCTTGAAATTTTAGATAAAAGGTGCAATGTTCAGGAGCAATTCTTTGTCAACAATAATATATTTTAAAAAGTCAAGTGGTCACAAGAATCTGCCATGAAGACTTTTTCTTAAAAAGAAAAAGGGAAACACTAAATGCACAAAATCAGGCTCAAAATATGAAATCAGTGCATCAAGAGTTATAAACAATACAGTTTGTCTTTTCCATACACAATGGGTTGGATCCAGGTTGTGGCACCTCTTACAATATTTTATAATATTTAATGTGACTTCCTTCACATTAAATATTATACTGGGGCTGTCTCTGTCATCTTTTGGGTACCTATTATTATTATTAATACCCCAGCCACTCTGGGCGGCTCCCAACAGAACAGCTACTGAATTATTATTATTATTATTATTATTATTATTAATATCCCGCCCTCCCCAGCCGAAGCCGGGCTCAGGTCGGCTAACAACAATAAAATACCTTCTTCAACAAGCTTTTTTTTTTTTAAAGATATATTTCCCAGTCTGCATCTGTGTTGGAATTCTTTTAAAGATGTTTTAGTTGTTTTATTGCTTGTTGATTGCTGCCATGGGCTCCTTTAGGATGAAAGGCAGGATAGAAATTTAGTAAATAAATAAAGGGAGACTTTCAAGAGCACTCATTTCCCATCATTTTCTTGGTGCTGGCACCTTATAAAGAGCAGAGTTTTGCAGTAGTGTTGGTCTTGCCATTTCAAAAAAGTGGCAAATTTGTAAGGCAGCCTTGATGCATAAAATGGAATGGAAAGCAAATAAACAAGAAAAAGAAAAATCCCCCTCAGGAAAAAAAAAACACCTGTGTATATATCCCTTGACATCCTCTTTCTTCCCCACACTCTCTGTACTACAATAAATTAGTGGAGAAAAACAGTGGTAAAACAAATGTGGTTGCAAATATGATTAGATGTGTGCCTTCACCATTAGAGTTGAGTGACATCAAGAGTCAGCGGAATCAGTAGGAAAGCCAGAAGAGCCCTGCTGTAAGATAAGCATGATGTCTAGGTCAGAACAGTAGGATCTCTGAAGCTCTTATGTGCTCAGCTTAATGTGTGGACATCAGGTACAGTAAACAGAATAGACAGGTTCTCAGCTTATTTACCACTTAATTGAAAAATAAAAGATACCCCCGGTCTACTTTCTGAAACATTACTATTATGTTATTATGTGCCATTCCCATAATGTAGCTCCACTGCCAATGACTCACTCCTTTGCCATCCCTGCTGCTTACTGCAATTCTTCCATCCAACTTTGTCATCTCTAAACTGAATGTCTTGTGGGTGGGGACCAAAGAAATAGAAGTAATTGATTTTTTAAAAAAATCCCAAAAAGTGTCACCCTATGTTGCATACTTTGATTAAAGATACAAAAAAACTAGCATACATAAATAATAGTGTGTGTTTTCCATGTAAACATATCATTAACATCTGATTGTAAATTATATTGGTATGTAATAAATTTATTTGTTTTGACATCTTCCAAATTCCTGTTGCATTTCCTTTGTTACAACTAATGGACTTCTAATTATTTGAAACACCAACTGCTTGCTCGTCAAAGCATATCGAAGCCATACTGAGCAGCAGGGAGGCAATGGTTTCTCTGGCAGAACAACATAAATTAAGTACTTTTAAAGTCTGTGGGCAAGCACCACCGCTGAATACTTCCCTGCTAAACTCAATGGGGTGTACTTCTGAGTACATTCTGTGCATCTGGCCAAAATGACACTGCCCCCATCTGATGGGGCCTAGAGTCAAAAGTACCCACCCCACCACAACCCAAGTATTGCTGCTGCTTGCACCATGCTTCCCACAATATTGAGGGCCTTGTGTCAAAAGACTTAAGAGAGTTTGTGTATATCAGTTACTGCTACTGGCAGCATTCTGCCTATGCTGCCCACCAGTACCTATTTGCATGCTCCTGGCACCTGCTGGTATCTATCTTCCTGCTCCTGCTGCTGCCTGCTAGGGCCTGCCAACCTGCCTCTGCCCACCACTTACTGCTACCACCTACCTATGATCTTTTGCCTGCATCTACCCTGCGTTAGAATAGTGCATGTGTATGCAGCCCAAATGTCTACATTATTCAGAACGTAGCAAAATGCCACAAAAATTCATTGGTTTCAGTGCAACAAACAGAACTGCCTTCTCCAGCTGCTATTGGTGTAAATAGGGCAACAGAGGTTTCCCTATCAATGTAAATAGCAGCTTCAGGGGGACAGTTTTGGTTGGGGCCACAGTGGAGGGAGGGAGGGAGGTTCATTTCCTCACACACCCCGGTCCAGATGTTTCTCAGTTCCCCATGCTATTTTCATTTTTTAAAATGTAAGCATTAATCACACTCAGATCATTAATGTCATGTCTAGCTTGGCCCTAGAGTAATCAAAGATGGAGAAAGGAAAATGGTGTCTTTCTGAGTCTGAAATCAACTGCCTGAACACATTGTTTCTTTGTAAACCCAGCCATACTCTTTGTGAAACACACTCTTTATATCAGGTTTGGTGGAATCTTTTCAGATCAACAAAAGTTTGGATTTCTACAGACACTAGACTTTTGCGAGTGACCAATGATTTGCCATTTTCCCACATGAAACCCATCCAAAGCAGCTCACAAACAATAAAAGCTGCAAGGATAAAAATCCATATTACTAAAACTAAGGATAAAAGAGATTCACCAATAACATGGAGCACCTCCTGCTTTATGGTGATGTCAAAGGCAATTCTTTATCCCAGTCTTCTTAAGTTTGGCATGTTTTGAGCCATAAGGAATTCAAGATAATATCCTACACAGAACTAGCAATTACTCACTGAATTTGTCAAAAGCTATTTTCCCTTTACCAAATAAGCTCCCTTGTACCTCTCAGTAAGTGGCTTCCTTGCTTCTCTGCTCACAGTCCTATTTGAAAAATGCTTCGGAAAAACATACCATCTGTAATTTTCAAAACTGCCCATCCGGAATGGCTCAATTTAAAAATATAACACAAATTTTGGTATGTCACCTATGACAATTCTGATCATCACATTCATCCTAGATGGGTATTTGCCAAAAAAAGAAGAAAGAAAGAAAGAAAGAAAGAAAGAAAGAAAGAAAGAAAGAAAGAAAGAAAGAAAGCTCAAATTGTGCAAGCTGTGAAGTCTACTATTATAATCAGGAGGGGAAACTGGCAAGCTGCAGCTGGCTACTCTGATGATTCCAATCGGTACCCATTTCTCCCTGCTTGGAGTTGTTAATGCAGCCGACTGCTTCTCTGCCTTTTTTGCCTCACCACCAGAGGAAATGGTAGATCCAGAGGTCTATCTTTTTTTCTCTAGGGGAGGAATGGCTACCAGGTTACTTCAACCAGCTGGGGTGGCCTCTCTGAACCTCGACTGCTTGGGCAAAATGGCACAGTCATGCCATGACTGGGAGAGTCTAGATGCTTAAGGCTGAAGATGCTGACTCTGGCTGTTCTGGAGTAATATTTCTGCTTTCCTACATCCAGGACTTTTTTTTCTGGGGGCACGCATACCCCTAAACAGTTTGTGAATCTTTGTACTTTTGTCCATTTACTATATTTATTCCCCCCCAATCTGAACTATAAAATGGTGATTTTCTTGAGTCAAAATGAGAGTACCCCTAAACATTAATATTTCTTTGGAAAAAAAGCACTGCCTATATCCAAAACTCTCATGTGATTTTTTTTTATTGGAAAGTCAATGGAAACCAGAAGTGTGAATGCATCCCAAGATGTTCCTGATATGTTTAGGCCCCAAATAGCTGAAAGATAACCTCTATCTCTACCAATCTTAGGTGCTAAAATCTGCAGTGGGGACTCTCTTGGTAGTTCCACTATTCTCAGAAGTGCAAGGAATGGCAATCCTTGAATTGTGGAATTCCAACCTCACAGAAGTGCACCAGGCTGGACATCAACCATGCCCATGACTTACTTACTTACCTAACTTACAGAGTAAAACTAGTGACAGTTGTTGTCTGGACTCTAGGGGAGAACCCATAGGCTGAATGGGAGGATGTGTCAGAAGGAAAATGAATTGATATTGGTTTATATATATTAGTAGCTTTGTATTGTAAGATTTTTATATGCAACTGTGTTTTTGCAATATTTTGTTTAAGTTGCCTGTTGTTGCTTCAGTCTTCAGTACACTGCTTAGAAATATTTTCAATATATTAAGCAGTATAGAAATTAAGTAAACAACCAACCAATCAAATATTGCCTTGGGTTCATAAATAGGGAGGTGGGCTTAACATTCTAAAGTTGTGTGTTGTGTGTCTGTGTTTTGCATTAGTTAGTGCTCCTATTTAAGACAGAATTTTGGGTGTGACACTCTTAAGGCAGATTTCCTATGATGTGGTATACTACTGCATTGACCTTTAACGAGATCCATTGTTGGAAAGTTTTTTTTTTAAAAAAAACAAAAACAAAAAAACAACACACAACCTGTACTGTTCTCCACTATGGATCCCTGTGGTGACCAAAAGCATTCTGTCTACAGCACTGGAATGAAACTTTCTTTGAACAGAGCGGTGAGTAGCTTCACAGCCATGAACTGTGCAATCACTTACAGTAGGTAGCAATTACACTCTGGCTTTCCCTTAAGCAGGTTAAAGTGGAAGGCAAAATCTCTTTGGAGAATTTGGTGAGCTAAATCAGAGCAAAAAGTTAATGGTCCTTCTAATATCAGTGACTCACTTTCCAGTAAGCTTACATGTACCGTGGAAATTTCCAGAGCCGCAGACGTAATGCTGAAAGGCTGTAGGCTGTGTCTCAACATGCTGCCATTCTTTATAACAGAGAATGGGAAAATGTATGTGCTCCAGCTCCAGGAAAGACAACTGGGAATATTTATTCCAATTATTATCTAAAATGAACTTTGGAAATGACTTTATACTATTTTTAAAATATACAGTGGACGCTCGGGTTGCGAACGTGATCCATGCGGGATGCATGTTCACAACCCACAGTGTTCACAACCTGCGTCTGTGCACACACAAGTTGCGATTCGGCGCTTCTGCACATGTGCAAAGCGTGATTTAGTGCTTCTGTGCATGCACGACCGCTGAAACCCAGAAGTAACCTGTTCTGGTACATCCGTGTTTCGGCAGCCCGTAACCCAAAAAACGCAACCTGAAGCGGCTGTAACCCGAGGTATGACTGTAGATAGATGATAGATAGATAGATAGATAGATAGATAGATAGATAGATAGATAGAGATAGCAATAGCAAAGTGGTCTGGGTGAATGGACAAGACTTAGAAAATATGAACATACAAAGAGGCATCAAACAAGGACCACATCTTATCATCGTTATTTGCACTATCAATGGAGCCATTGGGTAATGCTATTCAACCTAATCAGAATATAAAAGAAATATTAAGAAACGGACATAGAATACCATTGAACCTCTTAGCTGATGACATTGCCCTGATGGTCTCGGATCTGGAGACGTTATGGTCAGAAGCCACCATGTGGGAAAATAGCTGGGTTGACCATCAATAAAACAAAATCCAAACAACTTCTGAATGTCCCCTCAGAAGTACAAGCAAAAATACAAACACTGCCCACAATATAATAAATATTTGGGAATCAACATCACAAAATCATGGACACAATTACTTAAAGTTAACTTTCTACCAATGTTGAACAGTGTTAGAAATAATCTTCCCACAGTAGGGAAGGCTGTTACCAGATGACCTGTGTGTGTTGTCCAAGTTCTCACAGTTGATGGGCAACCTCAAGGCCCCTTGCTTTCTCTTCTTAGGTGTCTTCTTAGGATTTGGACCAGGCAGCCAACAGAGGACTCCCAATACATGATTGTCCTGTGATAACCCTTCACCTAAAGGGCCAAGAAAAACATCTGGCTACCCTTTGTGTGAACAAGTTCTTACTTCAGGAGCTCATGAAACTGGGCTATCCAAAGTGGACTGGACTAAAAGGAAAGATGGAGTGTGGGGTGCTAGCTAGCAGGAATAAGGAGGTAATTCACTCACATAGGTGGCAAATCAGCTACCAACTCTCCTCCACTGCTCCCTTGAGTCAGACCTGACCCAGGAGACGAGCTGTGACTGGGTGTGAGAAAGCTGCCTTGGCAGCTCCCTTGCACACTGGAGCCAGGCTCCGATGGGAACCTGTTGTGGGAGCACCTGGTTAAGCCCCCTCCCAAAAAGGGGCCTGGGGGCATGGCCCCCCATGCTATGTATATAAAGATCTGGCAAGATTACTCAGAAACAACACAATTCCTTACAGGTGGGAATTCCCCCAAGGCCTATCTTTTAACTGGAAAGAGAAGAAGGTAAGAATCAGAACAGCGGAGGAGCAAGAAAAGTTCCTGAACGATCACGGGGAGGACCTTCGGAAAGGAACAGCAGGTACCTGGCCACCCCCCTTGCCTGGTCAAAAAGATCCACCTCCAGGAATAGACGACAAGGGAGACAACCCTATTGGTTGACAAACTGATCCAGGATGTCTCTGCAGCTCTTCAGTTGGAACATTCATGGTGCAAATTCCCCTGAAAAAAGGAAAAGGATTTTTCATATATTGAGGAAAGAACAACTAGACGTCATTTGTCTTCAAGAAACTCATGTGACCAGGCTCCACAGAAGAGTATTAATTAACAAGAGACTAGGCCAAGAATTTATTTCATCAGACAAAGTTAAGAAAAGAGGAGTAGTGATATATGCTAAGGAGAGCCTAGCACCAAAATTTGTGTTTAAAGATGAACAAGGAAGAATTCTGGCGATTGAAATACAAACACAAGGAGAAAAATTTCTGATAGTAGGAATTTACGCACCGAACGAGGGGAAATCAGAATTTTACAAGAAGCTGCATGAGACAATGCTGGACCATGTTGACTATAATAACATCATTTTGATGGGAGATATGAATGGGGTTGTCTCCACACACATGGACAAGTCACAAAACCAAAACTTGACTAAAGATGGCAGACTACCAAAGACTTTTTTTGAACTTACAGACAATATGGACTTGATTGACATTTGGAGGGTAAAGAACCCTCTAGGTAAAGAGGGAACATTTTTTTCTGAGGCCCACCTATCTTGGACACGAATCGACCAAATCTGGATATCTAGAGGACTGGCACCTAAGACCAAAAAAATTGAAATCTGCCCCAAAACTTGCTCCGACCATAACGCCTTGAAAATGGATTTGAGACTCACACCAGCTGGATCCTTCAGATGGAGAATGAATGACTCTTTGTTTAGAGATCAGGAGATTGTAAAGAAGGCCCAAAAAACGATGAAAGATTATTTTGAAATAAATTTGAACACCTCGGTGGAAAAGAAAACAATCTGGGACGCAAGTAAAGCTGTTATGAGAGGGTTTCTGATACAACAGAACACTATTAGGAAAAAACTCTGGAATGGTAAAAAGGACAAGATTCTGGAAAAGATAAAGGATGGAGAGAGAAGGTTGAGACTTAACCCAAAATCAAAAGAAGTTTTAAGAGAAATAAAATTCCATCAAGCACAATATGCGAAACTGATAAATCAAGAAGTTGAATGGAAAATTAAACAGATGAGACAAAGATCATTTGAATCGGCAAATAAATGTGGGAAGCTGCTTTCATGGCAGCTGAAAAGGAGACAAAAATTGAACTTTGTTACTAATCTAGAGGTTGAAGGAGAATGTATTCAGAAACCAGAGGAAATTAGAAAGTGTTTCCAGAAATATTTCAAAAAATTGTTTACCCAAGGACCCCAAGTGGAGACTGAGATAAATAAATTTCTAAAAGGCTATGGCCTGGAAAAACTAACACAAGATAAACAAACAGCCCTGAACTATAAAATAACACAACAGGAAATTGAAAGTTCCATTCAGAACATGCAATTAGGCAAATCCCCGGGCCCAGATGGACTTACCTCCAAGTATTATAAAACATTGAAGGAATATTTGACTCAACCATTGATGGAGGTATGCAACCAAATTATGGAGGGGAAGGGGGCACCAGAATCGTGGAAAGAGGCATTCATTACTTTGATACCAAAATTGGAATCCGAAAAGACTCAACTTAAGAACTATCGTCCTATTTCACTCCTAAACGTGGATTACAAGATTTTTGCTGATATTTTGGCAAATAGATTGGAAAAAGTGTTAAACGAAGTAATTCATAAAGACCAAGCAGGCTTCCTCCCCGGCAGACATTTGTCTGACAACACTAGGAACATTGTGGATGTCCTGGAACTACTACAGACAAATTTGAATACAAAAGCAGTTTTGATATTTATAGATGCGGAGAAGGCCTTTGACAACATATCTTGGAAATTTATGAAGGAAAATTTGGAAGGGATGGGAGTGGGAAGGGTGTTCCAAAATGGTATTGAAGCAATTTATTCAGAACAAAAAGCTAAATTGATAGTAAATAATGTGGGGACAGAGGAGTTTAAAATTGAAAAAGGAACACGACAGGGGTGCCCCCTATCACCCTTGCTATTTATTTCTGTCCTGGAGGTGTTGCTGAACTTGATTAGGAAGGACCAGCGGGTGGAAGGAATACAGGTCGGAGGAAAACAATATAAACTGAAGGCTTTTGCAGATGATTTGGTTTTGACATTACAGGAGCCAGAACCCAGTACAAAAAGAGCTTTAGAACTAATCTCTGAGTTTGGTCGGGTGGCGGGATTCAAGCTAAATAAACAAAAAACTAAGGTTTTGGTGAAAAACTTGACACCTTTAGAAATAGAGGGGTTTCAGAAGGAAACGGAGCTAAATGTGGTTAAAAAAGTGAAATACCTGGGGGTTAATTTGACTGGAAAAAATTTGAACTTGTTTAAAGATAACTATGAAAAATGTTGGTCTGAAATCAAAAAGGACTTAGAAATCTGGTCAAGACTGAAACTTTCCTTGTTGGGAAGAATTGCAGCAGTTAAGATGAATGTATTGCCAAGAATGCTGTTTCTGTTTCAGGCCCTGCAGATCGTGGACAGGGTGGAGTGTTTTGGAAAGTGGCAGAGGGACATTATGAAGTTTGTCTGGCAGGGCAAAAAGCCCCGAATAAAATTTAAAATATTAACAGATGCAAAGGAAAGAGGGGGATTTGCCCTGCCGGACTTAAGGTTGTACTATGAAGCTGCATCCCTCTGCTGGATGAAAGATTGGTTCTTGTTAGAAAACACTGATGTCCTAGATCTGGAAGGGTTTAACAATGCTTTTGGATGGCATGCATATTTGTGGTACGACAAGGTAAAGTCTCATAAGTTATTTAAAAACCATATTGTCAGGAAATCTTTGTTTATTGTCTGGACTAAATACAAGGACTTACTTGAAAACAAAACACCGAGGTGGCTGTCACCAATGGAGGCTAAGGCCACAAAAATACTTAATATGGGGGGTGGCTGGGCAAAATACTGTGAAATAATAGAAAAAGTAGGGGACACCTGGAGGTTGCAGAGCTTTGAAAAATTGAAAGGAAAGGTGCGAGACTGGTTTCATTATGCCCAAATTTTAGAGATCTTTAAAAAGGACAAAAAAATTGGTTTCCAGGTGGAAAAATCAAAATTAGAATCAGAACTACTTGAACCTAAGACGAAAGTGCTTTCAAGAATGTATAACTTGTTGCTTAAATGGAATACTCAAGATGAGACAGTTAAATCAGCCATGATAAAATGGGCACAAGATATTGGATACAACATTATGTTTGAAGACTGGGAAAGGTTATGGACCACCGGTATGAAATTTACGGCATGTAGTGCCTTAAAAGAAAATATTATGAAAATGATGTACAGGTGGTACATGACCCCAGTCAAACTTGCAAAGATATATCATTTGTCTGATAATAAATGTTGGAAATGTAAGGAGGCTGAAGGAACATTCTTTCACCTCTGGTGGACATGCCCGAGGGTGAAGGCCTTTTGGGAAATGATTTATAACGAGTTGAAAAAGGTATTTAAGTATACCTTTCATAAGAAACCAGAAGCCTTCCTCCTGGGCATTGTGGGCCAGAGAGTGCTAAAGAAAGATAGAACTTTCTTTTTATATGCAACTACAGCAGCAAGAATTCTTATAGCCAAATACTGGAAGGCACAGGAGTTACCCACACTGGAAGAATGGCATACGCAACTGATGGACTACATGGAACTGGCTGAAATGACCGGCAGAATCCGAGACCAGGGAGAAGAAGCAGTGGAAGAGGACTGGAAAAAATTTAAGGACTATTTACAAAAACATTTTAAGTTATATGAATGTTGAGAATTTGCTAAGTTTTGAGAAAAACACGCTTCCGTATTGAGAATCGGAAATGATTGAAACTAAGTTATGTTTGAGAAAAGTTTAACTTTTAGAGTAAATAATCAGATGAAAATACAAATACACATGAAACAAGGTTTTAATTTGCTGTTGATTTTTATTGTAAAGAAAGCAGGGATGGAAGATGTGGGGAAGTCCAGTTGATGTTGAAAAAGGATCTGAAAAAGTGAATCTTTTTCTTTTTTGTTTTTCTACTTTGTAAAAAAAAAAAAAAAGCTTTTGTTGTGTTATTGACGATGTATCAATGTTGTACTTTGACCCTGGAAAACAAAGCAATAAAAAATATTTTAAAAAAAAAAAAGGAAAGATGGAGTGTGGGGTGCTAGCTAGCAGGAATAAGGAGGTAATTCACTCACATAGGTGGCAAATCAGCTACCAACTCTCCTCCACTGCTCCCTTGAGTCAGACCTGACCCAGGAGACGAGCTGTGACTGGGTGTGAGAAAGCTGCCTTGGCAGCTCCCTTGCACACTGGAGCCAGGCTCCGATGGGAACCTGTTGTGGGAGCACCTGGTTAAGCCCCCTCCCAAAAAGGGGCCTGGGGGCATGGCCCCTCCAGCCCCCCATGCTATGCCACTGTTTTGAGGCCCAGGGGCACATTTGGAAATCTAATAAAGTGTTTGGAGCACCATATAATAACCATTTCACAGAAGAAAAAGTGCCAATGCTCAGTGCCCCACCCCCAAACCCCTACAGCCCTAAATAATATATAAAACACAAAAATGTAAGAAACATCCCCATCCCAAAACAGGCAATCCCTCACAGCCAATAACCACACACACCCCCAGCAACCCTCACTTAAAAACAACAACTGGAAAGAGCAGCGGGCCTCTGGTGGGCAACAAGGGCAGTGCCCACGGGTACCATGTTGGGGACCACAGCTTTAAAATGTCTGCCCTTAAGTCTGTTTGATTTTCTCAGGTTTGTTCCTTCATCTGATGAATGGCATAAAATATAGGGGATTCTGTCCAAGCCTCACAATACTTTACTCTCTTGCCTTCAACTTCAAGCAACTAGGTTTGGCAAACGATAAGAGAAATTTCATTTGTATTCAAGTCCCGTTTTCAATTACCTGGATAACCTTTTCCATTGTATCAGCAAGAAATAGCAGGAAAAAATACTCAAGTCCCCTTTAAAGAGGTCTGACTGGTAGGGAAAGTGCCATGCCACTGTTTGCTAGGCAGTTCCAACAATTCACACAACTCAGTGATAATCATCACTTTTGTATTTGCTTAAATTTTCATGACTGTTGACTCATTTTATTTTAAACAGGTTTTGTAAGTTCCTTGGATCATTTGTGTACCGTTCCTCAGGGTGAAAAGGAAAGCTGCTCACTGATAAATGCATGAAAGAATCACCTCCAGCTGGAGCTTCCTATGCAAAGAATATTGCAAATGAGACAGATACAAAGTTCTCACTTGGGTTCTTATAGCCCATCCCAAGCCATGCTCCACTCAAAGGAATGGGGGCAGCTGGCTAGTCTGCATTTATATTCCATTGCAATGTTGTGCAGCAGATGCTCTTGCAGCAGAACTGAGCCCCTAAGAAGCAACCAATGGGAAAGCTGAGGCACCGCTTCTCCTGTCATGGCATTGGCAAGGCTGTGTACACAGCGTACTTCCAAAGCGCATTCAAAGCACATTCTTTCCCTCAAAAAATGGTGGGCATTGTAGTATGTTAAGCATTGCTGGTAATTGAAATCTGTGAAGTGTAAACTGCAGTGCCCAAAATTCTCAGAGGGAAACAATGTGCTTTAAAGACATAGTGTGTACATATGAAAACAGTCTTCTGTGGTCCGCTAGACAAGCAGTCAATAACAAGCTTGTTGCAGACAAGGTAGTAGTCACAACCCTGTGCAGGCATCATCTGAAAGTCAGTCCAAACCCACTCTTTCCCCCCAGTCCCAATAGGTTTACGCTAGGGCAGAACAGCAGCCAGCCTAGATGGGGATGAGGCACGTGTCAGGAGTAATGTGTGAATTGCATGCTGCACCCCAATGCTGCCTGAAGGTAGAGAGCCGTGCAGGTGGCGCTGTGGTCAAAACTACTGAGCCTCTTGGGCTTGCCGATCAGAAGGTCAGTGGTTTGAATCCCCATGATGGAGTGAGTTCCTGTTGCTCTGTCCTAGCTCCTGCCAACCTAGCAGTTCAAAAGCACGCCAGCGCAAGTAAATAGGTACCGCTCCAGCGGGAAGGTAAACGGCACTTCCGTGTGCTCTGGTTTCTGTCACAGTATTCTGTTGCACCAAAAGCGGTTTAGTCATGCTGGCCACATGACCCGGAAAGCTGTCTGTGGACAAAGGCCGGCTCCCTTGGCCTGAAGCGAGATGAGTGCCGTAAACCCATAGTCACCTTTGACTGGACTCAGCCATCTAGGGGTCCTTTACCTTTACCTTTTTAGAGCGCCAAGGCAGACTATTTAAATCCAACCCGCCTCTAGCTTTTGCCACTCACTCAGTCACCCAGCCTAAGGTTATGATGTAGGATTAGCTGGTCCCATATGGGCTGAGTAGGATTTCTTCCTTTTAATCAAATTAGCACAAGATGAGAAAATTTGTTTTGTTTTATTATCAGCTCTATGCTGTTCATCTGGTGGGTCATAGCAATTAGTGCTTTGTGGAGTGGGTGTTAAATCCTTTTTAGCATGTCAATTGGTCACAATGAGAGGGCTATGTGGGAAAAGTAACACAAAGAGACAGGTACACTCTGAAACACCTTTAAGGGCATGTCACTCAGAGCTGTGGGACTCAGGAATGTGCAACTCTTTTTGGGCTGCCATGACTCACTCACCCAGAGTCATGTGGCTTGAGGGAGGATTGACTCAGGAAGACTCCATCTACACTTGCAAATGTGTGGCAAGTGGGAGGGACAGTCTTTCTCCAATTCACAGGAATGGTTGTCGATGTTAGAATTCCTGCTCCATGATTGCAGTCATGGGATTGTTGTCTATCACATGATGGCGTGTGTTCTGATTCCACAGAGTGGGAAGTGATGGAGACAGGATGTTTGTGTTACTGTGTTCCATGAAGTGGGACTATTTGTCCTTTGTTCTTTCTCTTTGCTGTCTGATGCTAGAGAGAGAGGGAGCCATGTTGCAGTGCTGTGTGTGTGTTTATATGTAAATAAAGTAGATTAGCCAAAATGCTGAGTTGCTGAGGTCTGTTACACAAGCTGCGAAGACTCTGCAGATCCCTAAGTGTGCCGGTGTCTGTTGGCATCGGTTGGTGTGATGTTAGAGCTGAAGAAAGCTTTTGAAGCTCCCGAATGAACGACCAGGAGGGAGAGAACATGCCAGTCGGGCATGTGTCTCTGCCAGGGTCCTACTCGAGAGTAGGACAAGCTCCTGACAGTCTCCCCCTAATTCAAAGCAGGGGTGATTGAAAGGCAAATCCTTCATTAGGAGTATCCTGCAAAGTGTTACAGCTGCTGCAGGTTCTGTTGTGTTAAAAGTTAGAGAGTTGTGGCCCTGGTTGCCATGAGCCTTGTCTGATTATTCTGGATATGCAATTGCCAGAAACAGGATAGAACAAGGTGTTTTAGACTCACATCATCCTTGAACATTAGCCATGTTGGCTAGGGTTGATGGGAGTTGGAGTCCATCTGGAGGTTTCAGGTTCCTTAAACCTCCATAGCTATCA